>NW_009929292.1:0-17232 GCF_000696875.1 Nestor notabilis
AATGTCACAGGAAGAAAGAAGGAACTTTAAAACTCACTTCAGGTACTTCTGAAGATGCTGCGATTGTGTGGGAAAGTGGCGCAGCCCACTCTTCATCGGAGTTTACAATTGGCTTTCACGAAATTCCCTTTATTCCGCCTCGTCACCGAATATCCTTGAAACAAAAAGCAGCAAATAAAGTGAGGTGTTTCTCTTGAACCGTGTCTTTAGTTTTTCTTTGTGTGCTTATAATGTGGCTCTGCGGTTTTTATTTGCTAAACTTACTTGCTTTTCCTTCTCATCTTTGCTGGGCTGGTTACACGTGTCTCAAGCTACTGTAGTCAGCACCACCGCCTCGGGCTTGCTTCCCGACCAGCCTGTGCTCCCGTTCCCCGCTGTCCCGCCGCATGCGATGCTCTTCCCCCCACCCCGCCCCGCTGATGCCGCGGGCTCTGACCTGATGCACGGAGCTCGGCGGCCCTGCGCTCTGCTGGTGCTGGGTATCGCTGTGGTGTAATGTGCTGCCCCCGAAATGGTGGTGTATCTACTAAGGTTCTCATAGCACCAAGCAGTTGCCGAAGCTGCCGCTGCTTCTTGTCCTGAATGCCATCGTTCCGCGGTGAGCACGCAGGTCGGGGTAACAAACTTTGAGAGATGAGAGTGGTCTGATGCACAACGTCCCCTGCGCTTGGAGCCAGCGGGCTCCGCATCGTACCAGCCCAGCTCCACACCCGAGAGCAGTGGGCTGCTCCCTCCCCGAAGGAGGCGAGGGGAGAGAACTTGGTTTTTTCCGGGTGATTCTTGTTTGTTTGCTTTGGATTCGGGTTTTGTGAGTGTGTGTGCGCGTGTGTCGCTTCCCGAGCGCTGTCGTGTTTCCCGCGCAGTGACTAGAGACAGCTAACTGGCAGTTAGCAGAAGGCACTCGTTCGCCCTTGCTTTAAATTAAATCATACTTAGGAACAGAAGCAGTTTACAGAGGGATGGGACTTCCTCTCCCTAGTTGTTACATGCCTCACTGCACGCCAGGGGTGCCGGCGGGTCCCACATCGGTGCGGCTGAGCGATCGTACCCCACGGAGCAGCGCCGAGCTTAAGGGCGCCTGCAAGTGGGATTTGAGGAGAAACGGGGAGGGAGCTGTGCGGGGCACGGTCCTTTGGCTTGTGCCTGGGCTGCACATTGCAGGGACCAAGCCGCTACCGAGAGCAGCAGAGCCCTACCAGAGTCAGTAACGCCTTTCCTGGTCCGACATGGGGAAGGCGGTACAGCCGGGAGCCGGCGCCCTCCGCTCCGCCGAGCACAGCTGGATGTGAGCGACCTCCGTCCCTTGAGACCCATTGAGTTACCAACCCCCCCACTCCGCCTCCGGGAGAAGGCGGGTTCCCGGGGGGATTCGCTCCTGGGCTCCGGAGGCGAGCGCCACGGGAACTGCCTCTCGCTGGAGACCGCGGCCGGTCCGAGGCACCAAATTCCGCCCGGAGGGAGGCAAGAGAGGGGCTCTTATCTGAGCCGTTTCCTTGGTTCAAACGGCAGCAGAGGGGAGACTTTGGACTGGAAGAGTGATGCCTCAAAGTGTAAGTTTCAAGATGCCGATCAAAGTGCTCTGTGGCGTCCTAAGGCTGTTGAAATAAGACGCGGTGGTCTTGCCTAATTCAAATACTTGCTATTTGATCTCCTGCTAGGAACATCCTTAATGTGTTGTCACTGACCCTAAGATCATTTCATCTTTGATAATGACCGTGAAGAACAGCAGGGAGTTCCTTCTGGATAATCTTCATAAACTTAAATACTTTTTAAATTGCTAGTTCTTATTTTTGCATCAGGGAGAGATGGCTTTCGGGGATGAAGCTGAAATGATAGTTTGGTAAAAGTCCACGGAAGTCTTTTCATAAGAAAATTTCATAAAGAGGGAGCAGAGTGGAAGAGGAATGCAAACTGATGTGCATGGAGTGAGGGAGGGAATGGAGAGGTGGTGGGGAGCCAAGGTAGCATTTGGGAGCCCTTAGCCTCTGATAAGAATAAAGAGAATGGACAAGCAGGTGGACTTACAGGGATTCTTTTCTGAGCAAACCGGAAACAACATGTTTGTACTCACACGGGGAGTGGATGTGGTAGAAAGTGAAATAGTGAGAAACAATGGCATGAAAGGAGTTAGACTTGTAATAAGGAGTGTCAGAGAGGAACAAGATGAAGCTACTTGAATGGTTCTAACAAGGTCCAGATGACCAAAGAAAAAAGGAAGAGCTAGAGCACCATGAGCACTCAGTTCTTCTTGAAGAAGCTAATAAGAGATTTTCTTGGATGAGAGTTTGGGACTTCAAATAAGCCACAGGTGTACAAGGAATAAATTAAGCAGCTCTGCCCACTTCTCTAGTACAAACAGTAATTTTCCTTTCAGAAAGCAAAACTGGGCTTTAGCATGTTTCCAGGATTTATCAACACTATTCTGAGCTAAGCTTTACAGAGAAATCTGATAACTGCAAACAATGTAATTATGCATCACTCTGCTTAAAATTAAAGCACAATCAAGAGCAAATCTATTTTAATGCTGTTGTACAATGAGAGGCACAAGAACGGAGTGGAATAAAATAACCCATTAGCCTTTATGCTGGTAACTATTAAGCCCAGCAGAAGAGAAATGGAGAATTGGTAGGATTAGTGCTTTTAGCGATTGCTCATTCACTCCTTAAACAGTGGGAATTTTGCCAGCCTTCCAATGGAAGGATCGTTTCATAGCATACAGAAGCCTCTTTCCTACGTCTAAATTTGTTTTTGGAGGGGGAGGGGAAAATTTGTGAAGGTTCTTCCAAGTAATGCATAGCCTAATTGGTATGAATCAACATGCTTGTCCTCTTGCACAACTGCACCCAGTCTTTCTGTGAGAGGCTGAGCTCTTTCTGATCCCTAAAAGTGATTCAATTTACAGAAATTAATGCTTTTATAATTTCTATTTTGGGAGGTGAGTAACTTTGTCCAGCACACTGCAAAATTAAATAAAACTTTGTGTATGGAAATGATAAAATAAATTAGCCTATCTTTCTATTTGAAATGTCAAATGTGGTCTGAATTTTCAAAAGTAGCTATTAATTTTGGGTGTCTTCAAATGAGCATGCCCAGTTGAAGGCAGCTTTGAAAATGCTGAACTTTTGAAGTGCTAAAGTTTACACGTGCTCAACAACCACTGCTGGATGATCAAGTACCCTGAGGGTGGATCAAGTCAATCAAAACCACTAGATGCTTTTAAGATTTTCAGGATACCTTTGTACAGCCATATCTATAAGCATAACTTTATGGGCTGGGGTAAGAACTGGGTAGGAATCACTTCAGAAGGTGGGAACTGGCAAGGCATCTCCCGCAAGTGGAAGATAAAGCAAACCATTTGTATTTCATTTGCCTTAAAGCCAGCATAAAATCAGGCAAAAGGTGAGGCACGTTAACTCAGTGTCATTTTAAAGACCAATGAAGATTTGAGACCCTTTTGGCAGAAGGCTTAAGATTAACCTTTGTGAGCTGGCAAAGAATGCAGAAAGTGATCTTTTTAGATCAACACTTTTCATTCTGTCCACTATTTTCCTTTATATGTGTAACAGTTAATACAGAAGGATGAGACCCTGATTTCCATTGGCAATGTGCTGCTGCAACACAAAATAAATCAAAATTCATGGGTTTGGTTGTTTTCTTTTTTTACCTACAAGAACATGGATGTATTTTCATGTTTACTTCTATCTAATGTGTGTGTAGCTATAGAGATGGACAATACTTCTTGTGTGTTCATCTGTACAACATAAAACATTCCTGCACATAGAATTGTACCAAAGTATTTGTCTGTCTCCTAAATAAATATGTTTGGCAATATAACAAAGTCTAGTAGTCTTTTTCCATGCTGTTTCCCTTCCCATATCCTTTACTCCACATCTCTGTAATATAGCTGAGGGTATGTTTTCTCCATTGTTATACTCTGTTTTCAGTTATTCTTCATCTCCTTGGCCACATCAGTTCTCTTTCTCTCCTTTATTCCTCCCCTATTATTGTTCCTGTCCACTGGGATAGATGACAGCTGTCTCTGGGGGTGGAATCCATCTCTTAGAAGACTACAGTGGAGATACCCGTTTCTGAGCTTCTTCCCTTGGGCTTCCTTTATAATCAATAGAGAAAAATAAGCATTTTCAGGGAGTAGTTAATCTAGCTGATTTGGACATTTATGTTAGGATTACATGATTCAACCCATAAAAGTGTTTTTGCTAAAAACAAATTGAATCAAGAGGGACTATATCATGTAGTCACCTATGTTTAGGTGAGAAGAAATCAACATATGAAGTCAGAAGTCATCATGTAATTCTTCTAGTAACATGCCAGCTTGCATTTTTAAATGTACATATTTTCCTCCTCCTCACTGCCTATCCTCCAAGTGATCATATTGATCCAAATAAGACTGAGAGAAAAAGAAAAATCATTACTGATACAACAGAAATGTTCAATATGCTTCCTGGGTTTGGAAATCACTCAGTGAAATTGACTTTTAATGTCAGCAGTGATGATGACAAGAATATATTCTGATGAGCAGAGCGTGAGATCCCACTCATATGGTTTCAGCTTTTGTACTCCTGACTTCTTGAACCCTGGGTCTGTGGAATTCTTAGCCCCAGGACTCTATGTTTGGCCTTCATGTTCTCTCTCATGTTCAGGTTTGAGCCTTGAAGCTGCTTAGTATTAAGAAATGCTTGGGAACATTAGTTCAACGTTCACAGAAGTTCACTGAACTTCACTTAAAATAAAGCTCTCCTATACTTTTCTAATAATAATGTGGCTCAAATGCTTTGTTTATTTGAACTTTGTACTCCTTAGTTGCTAATTTATAGTGGATAGTTTTATTTGTAGACCTATAATTGTCGTTTAATGCGGATGGATCATTTATCTGTCTGGTGAGAACTCTTCTGCTATATTAATGGAGAATCAACACATATTTATCTCTCAACCTTTGTTTTTCCATGGTGAACAAGCCAAACGCTTTTAGTTCCCTCTAATTAACAAGGCTCTTCATTTCCCTGATTGTTAAAGCCTTTCAGTTGAATCCCAGCTGAATTAATGTCTTGAACAAGAGAAAACGGAACTGTTCATAGTAATGCACTAAAGTACCACCATTACCTTTAAGAAAAATAATATTAATATTCAATTCTGTTCTGTCCTTCCCTGGATGGACAAAATAGATTTGTTATGCTTTGGAGCCACATATTTCTTTAATGAGATAGCATCATGTAGATGACTTCTTTTGGTGCAGCCACTTGCTAATGCAGCTCTTCTTTTTCTTCCGTCTTTTCAGTCCACGCAATTATTATTCCTTCAGAACCTGACCTCACCCCTCATGCTATTATACTCTATACACCTTCTGCTCTTTTAGTCCTCAAGATAAAAAAGATTTTGACATTTCCCCATATCAGCGTGGGCTCTCAACTTTGTATTATCACAAAATTTCATTAGTTCTCTTTGTATTTTGTGACATAATACTTCTGAAACAGACAGAACTAGTTCAACAGAGGTTATCTCCCTCTGGTCCAAAAATTTTCTTTCATCGCCATCCAGACAATGGTAGCAACAGACTGTGTGTGGTACCTTAGCACATGTGCTTCCAAGGCTAGATCAGTTTAAAGCAACCTCCCAGTTACAGAAAGTCCAAGTCCAGCTTTTACTTAATAAAGATCAGATTACTTGGTACAGGCACTTTGTATAAGTTTACATTGAATTTTATTCCATTTGTTACATTGAATTTTATTCCATTTGTCTTTACCTGCATCTTTAATTCTTTTCTTTCCAAATTTTTTTCTGTGGCCTTGACTACAATTAAAATGAGATTAAGAAGCCAGAAGATTTCTCAATTCATTCTTCCATTGCAGCTGATTCACCACCTTAAAAACAACTTGAAGCACATACTCTATGGTAGGCAAATTAATCCTCCAGAGGTGGCAACACTGTTTTAGTTTTGTCCTTACTCCCTGACTAATTGTTTTTCTGATTTATTGCTAGCACCATTCATGCAAAAAGAAACAGCAGTTGTGCCAGCACCATAGCAAGAGTGAAGGAATGCCTAGTAAAGTGTGAGAGCACCACAACTGCAGGTGAGTCATGGCAAAACTGTGCATGTGGGAGCCAAGCTCTGTGCCACAGCCTGAGAGAAGTCAGCACTTCCCTGCTGGCAGTGAGGACCAGAGCACACATTCAGCCCCTTTTCACAGGTCCTTTTGCTTTATTGTAGGTATGTCAACTCCTCACCTGCCAGCCTGCTTTGTCCCTGACATTATTGTCCTTATTAAAAACAGTAGCAAAACTTTTGTTCAGACCAGCAACTATTTTAAGCTGATTTTCAGATTGCCCCTTCCTCAGTAACTTCTTATTCCTTGTTTTGTTAACGTGGTGAAAGGGCATTTGATTAATTTTAGACATCTTTGCAAAGCCAGTGAAGTTTAGGAGTTTTGTCAGTTCCCCCTTTATCCGTTTTTAGGTTTTGTACCAGTTTTTTTTTGTGGACATATCTCTTCCAGTTCCTTCTAGCCTCATTTCTTTCCACTGGTATCCTTGCCAAGACAACTTTTTCTCCGATTAGATCTGGAACTTTTTCTTTCCCCTCCCCTTGGATGCAAGTTCCAGAGAATATTTTTCTATCTTTAATATGAAGAAATGCCAAGCTGCCTCCTCATTTAAGTCCCTAAGCTCCTCAATACAGTTGACTTAACTTTCCTAATTAGCTTCTTTTATTTATCAAAATGTTCAAAACCTCTTCTTAGTTGTGCCTGGTTTGTTTATTCTTCCATTTAATTTAAACAAAATAGTCTCATCTGCTTTCAATACAACCTTATTTTCTATGACAGTCTCTTCAAGAATGTCTTTGTTCTTTATCAAAACAAAGGCCAGGGTATGTTGACAAATGGACTCTGTACTGAGGAATCTCCTGGGTATATGTCCAGAACTCAATAGCCATGAGTATGTTTATTTTCTCCTTTGCATGTAAGGAGCTGCAATATCCCATCATTAAATTGTTTCCATTAGTATTTCCCTGCTAAAACAGAGATGATTACTGCAGGTTTCTTCCATACTTCCTTAAGCATAACATTGTCTTTAAACTCTTCCCTCAAAGTAAATTTGGCTTTTACCAGATTATGAGGATATCATAATTTTATTTTTTTTTTATGAAGACTCTACACTTTTCAGTTAATATTTATCTTCTCTGATCATTGGTGCAATTCTATTCTAACAGAAGTATTTCCATAGAGTTTGATTTTAATTTGTCACTGGTTTCAGATCGCCTATTTTGTTGTATTAGGTTCGTGGTGTTCTTTTACTGACTACTGCTTTTTTTTTATTACTACTCCAGTTGAACTCCTCAGTCTTTGAGCTCCTATTTTCTATATTTGCTACCACCACCTTCCTGAAGCCAAAATTCCCCCTGCCCTTGGTGTTAAATGAAGAAATGTAATGATTCCTCCACAGGCTGTTTTCCCATCTCTCACTTTCAAGTTCTTTTTATTCATTCTGCCAGCTTGGATTGCAAGCTGGTATTCCATATGCTTAGGTGAAGTCTGTCCATGAAGATATGAAACCTCTTCTCAGAGAATATCTCCAAATGATCAATATTCCAAGTCTTTCTATATGACTTCTAGAATTATTCAATCATGTGCCCATGACTCATCTCATACTTCTAATTACACTTCTCGGAGAGGAAACAGAGTAAGTTCATCACCAATTCCATCCACTTTTCTGTGTGACTTGGTTCAAACCAAGTAACCAGCCAAGAAAATAAATCTTCAAAGTTACCTATAGAATAACTTTAAACTTTATTAACCTGTCAGTAATTCCAAAAGTAGAAGAGTAAAGTGAAAAGCCACTATTGTTCATTTGCAACTTAGGAAAATTATTTCAACAGAGGAAGTATCCTCCAGCAAAAGGAAGTAAACCTTACAAGTAAATTTGGAAAAAGTGAAAATCAGAGACCTAAGAATGTTCTAGATGAGAAATCTAAAGAATACAGAATTCTGAAACATTCTGGAAGTAGCAAGTTTATAAGGAAATTTTCAGCCTAATGGGATTTAAAGAATCATTTAGGAGTACAGAAACATCATGAAGCAAAATAAAATAACTTCTGTGTCAGTCTCTATGACAGGGAATCCTGAGCAGATAGTTTCTTCAAAAGCAATAGGAGATAGCTTTATATGACACCGTATATAAGATAATAGAGAGTGTTAGAGAAGATAGACTGAATTATCTTTTTTTTTTCATCATCTAGGGAATTATGACATGAGACCAAGGAGATGGTCAGCATAATTTGGAGATGGACAATTATAAAATGGAGGTCACTCTCTCAAACACTAGGTAAACTGTGGAAATCAGGAATTTGGTAAATTTAAAGAAGTCCTGGCTCTTCTGTGAATATTTAGAGTGTTCACAGTCACAATGGTTAATGCTACCAAAAACTGCAGAAAGTATGGAATGTATTAGTGGCAGGTGTAAAACAAATTCTAGTAACTAGGGATTAGGGTAAAATGGTAATCTGAGATGGGTTATTCTACATATATAGAATATATGTATATACCCATATATAGCTATAGGGTACTTTGTATCCTCCTTTGAAGCACCTGGCATTACCATATTGAATGATAGCTCTAAATTTTAGTTTTCTTCTATCCTATAGAGGAAGTGATCAGTATATTGACAAGCAAAAAGGAAGTATGCCACTGAGATCAACTCCAAGAACCTTTTATTTTACAGTATAATATTAAGTTGGTAAATGGAGCTATTGGTGTGCTTATCTTGAGAGGAAATAGAATGATAAGCATTTAGTTGGACTGAAGAGGTATAAAGGTTTCCTTGAACCTGCAATGGAAGAATCCAAGGGTATATTTACACTGTGTATTTCATTTGACACAAGTACACATCTACCCCAAAGGAAACCAAAGGATGTTGTTAGTGTGATGCTTTGCCTGCAACACCATACCCAGGCTCTTCATAGGTCCAAGTCTAACACAGTTACACAGCTGCTTTTTTTTTTCGGCTCAGAGTATGAATAAGTTTCCTTTCACTTCCCTGAAATAATAAAATGCAATCATAGCCCCAGATACAGGAAATTAGAAGGACTTCTTAGGAGCTGTAGCACGGCAATTTTAACGTTTCTTAGCAGCATTCCCTTTGCTGACAACTCTCTCCTGGACTCTGGACTGTCATTCATCTTGCAAGACCCACTGACTGCATGAGGCCTCTCTGCAGGAAAGTTCTGTTCTTGGGTGGACCAGCAATTCAAGGATTCACAATCAGCCAAAGAGCTAAGAGACTGGATCTACTCACAGGACTGCTCATTTTAAAAGAGTATTTTTTAAAGCTATTCTTAGCAGATATATATTCACCAGATGGCTTGAACCATTCTATTGAGGATGTTATAGGAGACTACATTCATCTCATTGAATCAGTGATAACCTGTTCTTTGCCTGTAGGAGTACTCCTACTCCAATTTGGATCTATTCTGAGTGCCACTTATGCTGCAGATTTTAGCTTCTCAGAAGTTAACCTGCACAAGCACATATGGGTACCTTGACATAGACTGTCAAGTACATTGCCCTGTTGCCAGGAATATGTATGAAAACAGCAATGTTATCCTGAGCTGATAAAACAAGATTGGTTTTTTCCCCCTTGCTGAAAGGAAGAAATGCTCTGGTAGTTTTCATCTACCTAGAAATCAATCTGAGTGGTTGTTTTGGTTTTTAAACTCCCACCTTGATATGGGCATGAAACAGATTTCCTGACAGCAAAAGCTAACAGAAATGTTGTCTAAATTGCTCTGGGTGCAACTTCATTGCCCTCCTTAACAACAGTAAGTGCATTGGAATGTTCTGGTTTATTTTCGGTCTCTACTGATAAGGACTGAGCTATATCACAGAGCCAGCATCTTCCTGATATTTCAGCTGCATATGGGACAGCCATGTATTGACATGACAACAGATAACAACAGCCTAAACACATTCATTTTATGACTAGGATCTTGATTGCTTTGATTCTTTTAAAATTAATATTAATTATAGAGGTATTTGATTGCACTGTTTAACAAATGCTGCTTGAATTATGTCTGAAGATAAAACATAACCCTTTTTGCAGTTACCCATTATTCAGCTGCTTTTTATGGACTTTGCTCATTTTCAATGGTTAAACACCTCTATGAAGATTATAATATAACACGACACTTCCACAAACATTGTCATCTTTCTGCTATAGAACAATATCTGTTCATCTCTTGGTTTCGCTTGCCATATTTGCACAACGAGGGCAATAATTGTTGTCAGAAAATATCACAAAGAGCTAGCAATCTGACTAACAGGAAAAATATCTGCTCAATACATCAACCTTGTAAACACAATTATGTTAACTAATTGTAAGTTGGAGCTATCATCGAACTGTAAAATATATCACTGCAAAAAAGACAGGGACCTATAAATGGCATACTCATGTCTAAGATTTGCTCAAATCCTGCCTGAAATTCTCAATATCCTCTCATTCAAAAGCCAGTACAACTTTTCCAGCTACCTCAGTATACACAGCATTTCATTTGAAATAGGGAAAAGGACCTGATGTCAGATGGCTATCACCTATAAGTATGTGTAATCCAATCAATCTAAGTATTTCTGTTTTCTACTTTTCATTCAAGTAAAAATAATCTACTTACTGAATATTATCTGCACAGTTAAAAGAAAACAAACATCTGTTCAAGCTACTCAAGCTGTGCAGATCCCACCCATGGTGGAGTTCATCAGTGTTATAGTCTTTAGGACTTTTTAAGGATATGCTTAGAAGTAGACAACTCTATTCAGCTTTTCTACTGACAAGTAGAAGGAAGTTATATTAAAAGTTCTTCAAAACAAGCAAAGACACTCAGGTGGTGTACTGACTACATGCCAACTGGGAGCTATCCCATCCCTCCTTTCTGTGAAGTACAGCTTGTGGTTCTTAAGACTCCTGAGAATCTCTGTTCAAAAGACCAAGCATTCAAGCCAACTCGTTTGACATCAGGTGTTGCTCACTGGAATGCACAGGGTGTAATTTTTGGATTGTTACAGAGGAAGTTTCACACAGCACCTTAGGTGGAATTTCCATCTTCACTCAGACAAACGTTCTGGTTTGCAAATGCAAAACATCATGCAACTTTAACACACCTTTGTGTATTTCCTTCCATGTTGTCCTTTAAAAATAGATATTCACTCTTTTTAGCCTCTCACATAAAATTTCTCTGTTTCCTTACCATGTTAGCAAACTACTCAGTAACTGCTACTGCTCTGCTCTGAAGGGAAGCCATTTGTTGCTGAGGGCATTTTTAACCTCATACATTGAGACAGTTGACAGTTCTGAATTCAGGCTTCAGGACTGCATCCTTCATGTATCCAAGAGCTGCCAAGAGTGGTGGGTGTTACCCACTGTACTGAATACAGAGATAGGCAGGAAGAGTCAGCACACCGTTACTTCTACAAAAGCATGAAATGAAAATAACAGATTTCCCAAAGTGTTCACAAAAAAGGAACTTCTGGGCGTCAAGCTGTTCAGAAACAGCCCCCACTTTACACCTATGTGCAAAACTGCTGAATTCCCTTATCTACAGAGTTAGAATTCACAAAAAACAGATGTGAATACCTTTACACAAGGAATGCTTGTATACATTCCGAAGCAGAGGTTACCTTTCCTAAAGCTTTCCTACAGGAACCAGCTAACTACATTATTAAAATGTAGCTAACTACCAGATGAAACTGGTAACTTCACTGGTAGCTACACTAAACAAGGTAACTAACAAGGTAACTAACTGGTAACAACACTAAACCAGCTAACTACACTATTCAAAGCTTCACCAAAGCTGATCATGCATTCTCTTCTGAGTAAAATGGTAAGGTCTTTCAGATCCTCACTGCTTCATTCATGAAATATAAATCAAAATCATCTGCAAAGGAAGGACTGGGAGGTATGTACCATAAGAGATGTGGTAAGAGATACGCAGCTATGTATTCCTTCTTTTACCCCCGCACACTGCCAGTGCCACTGAGGCCGAATGAACTTATTTGAAGAGTTGAAATGCTTTCCACAATATTTCCAGAAATTTCATGTATAGTTTATTTTCAAGACAGGATCATAAGGCTGTGGGTAGCCTCAGCCTATGTGAATATGTGACAAATTTCCAATTAGTGCCTTATTCTTGGCTATTGCTTTTTGGATTAATTATATCATAACCTAAGCAAAGTTTGACTTAATTAATGGTTGGAAGACAAGCAGTCAAACAAATTGCAGGCTGCTATAAGGTACTACTTCTGATTCATTAAAAAGGTAATGAATAGTTGATGGAGTAACTAATCCTGGAAACCATTTTCAAAAACATGAAAGACAGGAAGGTGATAGTAGTAGATAATAATCAGCATGGATTTATAGATGGAAAATCATGCCTAACTAACATGATAGCTTTCTACAATGATGTGATTAGCATCACAGGAGAGCACTGCATGTTGTTTACTTTGGCTTTACTAAAGCTTTGACACTATCTCCCATAACATCCTCATGACAAAGTAGGGATAAGGTAAGTGGAGAGTGAGGTAGATGATTGAAAACCAGCTGAATACCTGGGCCCGGGGACTTGTGACCAGTGGTGCAAAATCCAGTACGAAGGCAAGCCATTAGTGGTGTGCCTCAGAGGTCAATAGTGGAACCAGTACTGTTTTACCATTTCATTAATGACACAGATGATGCAGCAGAATGTACCCTCATCAAGTTCACAGAAGATACAAAACTGAGTGGCTAATGCATCAGAAGGTCATGTTGTCATTCAAAAGGATGGGGCCAGGCTGGAGAAATGGTCTGACAGGAACCTCATGGAGTTCAACAAAGGGAAGTATGAAGTCCTGTACCTGGGGATGAACAAGTCCAGGCATTAACACATGCTGGGGGACACGCAGCTGGAAAGCATCTTGGCAGAAAAGGACTTGGGGATCCTGGTAGACAAGCAGCTGATCGTGAGCTAGCAATGAGACCTTGCAGTGAAGCAGGCTAGCAGCCTCCTCAAAAATGAACTAATTTGAGGTCCTGTAATTATGCCTTTATTTAGATAATCTCAAAACAATGTAATCCTCTTTAGTCACTCTTATGAAACACCTGGTAGGCTAGGACCATGGGGATTGTAAAATGTGCTACATGGTCAGCTTCCTAGTTAAATATGAAGCAAGAATATCTGGGCTGCTTATGGAGAGCATACAAAATAGTGAAGTACCTGACCTTCCAGAAGAACTTCTTCATGTAATATATACAAAAGTGATTTTCATTTCATCCTGATTTAGTAGAACTGACATTAGTTTGACCCACTTTGCTGGCATGTTCATGCAGTAAAGGAGACGTGACTCAGTACTTCATGCAGATGGAAGTCACCCACTGCTCTTTCTGGATCACAGGCTACCAGATTGTTCCTTTGGGTTGCAGCTAGTACTTCCACAAGGAGTTATTCTGAATAGCTGGTTACAGATCACAGTTCTCAAAGATCATCAAAGTAGCACGTGGAAAAGGATTCTGCAACCTGGGTAAGGGTAAGCTGAAGCTAGTGTTTGAGTATCTGGATGAGGAGGAAAGGTCTGGCCTTGCTAAAGCCAGTTAGTTACCAAAGTTGTTTTTATTAGGATCTGGTGCCTCTTCCCTCTTTTTGTGCACTCCTCACCACACTCCGGCCTCTGCCCCCCGGGTCTGTAAATGTTTGTTGGTCCAGATTCTCTCTTTGGCTCAGACCATTGTGTCCAGTCAGTGACTGTTCAGATTCCGCTGCCACAAGGAATCTGAAGACACAAACATAAATAAAACAAAGCTCCACCTACTCTAATCTGCACTGGGACTTGCTCTTCTGACCAAGAAACTCTGTTTTACTGTTAATGACCACATCTTTTCTCTACCTACATAGTAGCAGGTACAGTCTTAGATACCCTCTGCTGTTTAGTAGATCAAGTAGAGCCCTCATCTGTTGCAAAATCAACAGCATCTTCCCCCTATTCCCTAATAAATATCTTGTATACCCATTTCTTATTAGAACAGGTCACCCAGAGAGCCTGTTGGGTGTCCAGGGCTGAAAACAGTCAAAACTTGTCTGGACATGGCCCTGAAAACCTCGTGTCGTTGACCCCTCTTTGAACGAATAGGAGGGTTGGACTAGATAATCTCTTAAGAGATAAATTCCAACTTAAATGATTCTGGGGTTATAATGGTTATGTCTGTGTCTACCACCCTTCGTTTGACTATCTCTCCATGATTATGGTCCGAGACATGAAACATTAACTACACAATTCAGAGTCTAATTTCAGTGCTGAACATCACTGGACATCACAGTCCTGCAGACTCACAGACTCAGCCAGAACAGAGGTTTTTGTCTAGTCATTTTGCAAGGCTCTTACTGGCTCTCAGAAAATACCTCAATTCAGGAAATGATTATTACACACTGTAGTGAGCTGAAACACGAACCAGCCAATGCTCCAGAAGAAAATACACAATTGCTTTCTGTAAAAGCATTTTATTTACTTATCTGCTTACATGCTGTTTACAAACCTATGAGTTTCATTGTAAGATGAATCATGTCAGTGTACTTGCTTTAAGACCTTGTTTCCAAAAGAAGCAGATGGCACAGACTGACAACAGCTTCTGAAGACACTCATCTTCCCATGCATATACAGTGATGAGGCCTTCCAAAAGCTCAGAACAAAAAGGGTAAGACTCTTCCTCACTGAAAGGTTACAATGGCCGTTTTCATCAAGTATCATCTGTTTTCTTCCTTGGTGAAAGAGAAAACAAGAGAAGGGAAAAGAACATCATAATGAAGGGACGCCAGAGAATGTTAGAAGCATTGAGAACTTGTCAATATAAGTGTTCCTCATATTAGATGTTCCCATGTACTATATTTACTGCAGTGCACCAGATCCAGTTTTATAGAACTCCAAGACTGTCTTAGGATCCCCCACTGTGTCTGGGAATTGAACACAGGAACCCCTAAGAGTACATCGCAGCAATAAAGGCTTAGATTTGGTTTCTTTTTGCAGCTGTAACTAGCTTGCATGTACATGCTTTGCATGCGTTTTTTTCTGGTTGTGTAGCTGTCACAAGCTGAGAACCCTTCATCTGCAGCTCCAGAGAGCAGTTGAGTAAATCACTGTGGAAATCACGACTTGCATGTCTTCATTTCCTTAAGAGGAGATCCCAACATTTGTACTGCTCAAAATACTCTGTTCTGTTTAACTGCCTTGTTCTGCACAGGGCAAAGCTACAAGATGCATCTTATCATAGCTAATCAGATGTTTTGGATAACTGGCACTGAGTACGTCTCATAGTCTGCAATAGTGCCAGTTTTATTCACTTGATACATCTGCTGGATATTTTTAATATCTTCTGTAACATCTTAAGCCTTATATTTCAAAATAGAATTATTTTATGTTCTGGGGTTTGTTGTTTGCTCTTGGGTATTTTGGGTTTGGCGATTGGTTTTTTAGCTGATTTTTTGTGGTTTAGGGTTTTCTATTAGTTTTAATTCAGCTAATCTCCTGGTGAATATTAAAACCAAAACAAACCAAAAAGCTTAACAAAGCATGTTTTTTTTCATTTGCAGTAAATTATTTTTATTCTTCAATTTCCTGTCCTGCTTTCTAAACGAAGGCAGAAGATCAGTTATTCTAGGGCCTGAACGTTGTTTTGTTGCTGTAAGAGAGGAAAATAAACCAACATAATTTCCTTTGACACAAATTCAGGCTAAAGACAGTAGCAAAGATGAAGGCAATAGAAGGTAATAGTGATGGTAATAGAAGATGAGCTAGCCTTTCACACATATAAATTAATATCTGTCAGGACACAATAAAGTTTCATCCAGAATTTTAAGCAGTGAACTGTCTTTACTTTGTTTGCTTCCATGCTCCAGTCTTTCATAGTTGATCTGAACCAAGTTTTCAGAGATCATAAAAAACCCAACCAAGTTGGTGGGATTTTGTTGGTCTTATTGGGGGTTTGGTTTGTTGGTTTTGATGGTTTTTTTTAACAAAATAACATCCTACAAAATGCTACATATTTTACTTTTTTTTTTTCCTATGAAATGTAATATAGTGTTGGGAGATTGAAAAAGAACTATGTTATTAGCAGTAACCGGTTGCCTAGCTATTTATAAGATCTGACTAGATTGAACCTGGTCTGTTTTGCAGCTTTTTATATTAGCCCCTTTATCTGCAGTAAATGAGTTTTCATAGTTGTAGTTGTTCATGTAGGTTTCCTATTCTTTCTTGGTCGAAGCAATCAACAGCTGTGACTACTTCAAGTGAAGAAAATTAAGCTGATACGTACTGACAGATACAGGAAACCAACTTCTTTCATGAATTAGTGAAAAAAAAAGAGTCTTTTTGTTATGATTATTTAGTGATTGTGCTCAGCAACTGGAGGTTTGTAGCTGGGCCATCACTGGTGCCCATAGTGGTAAGCACTCAGACTAAATGTCTTGGCTTCATTCCCTGCATGAAAAGCAATAGCAGTCTTAATAGAAGCATTCTCTGAATATGAGGGGCCTTTTGCTAGGCTATCCTGGTTTTGATGTGAAGACACTGGCGTAAGGGAACTTAACGTGTGTGCCTGCTGCAAAATGCAGCTCAGTTGGACATACAGAACAAGGTTATTGCCCCCTCAAACATTTTATCAACAGTATTGGTCTGGCTGTGTAGAGGTCATGTTGGCAAGGAGAATGTCACATCATACTACTCAGATCACCATGACAGGGGAGCCCAAGAAGGAGCTGTGCTTCTGAATGGTGTCTCTAAAGCCTACTGTCCTCATCACAAAAGCAGTTGTATTGGTAGGGACCAAGGGCTTAGCTAGCCTCATACTCTGTCTTTAACTGTAGATGTAAGCAGGCACTCTGGAAAAAAACAGGAACAGAGCAACCCTATGTGATATTTCTACATCCTCTTGATTTGTGATTCCTTCCAGCTCAGAGTATTTCCTGAACTTAGTATGTCTCTTTAGTAACCTTCAACTAGTGTCTCTTTCAAGTACTTTTCCAGCCTTCCCTTGAATACACATAAAATTTCTTGTATCTTCAAGATCTGCTAAGGAGTTCCGCAGGTTTACTACTTAACACATCAACCACCCCTTTTGATTGCTTTGAATTTGACTGGCTTCACTTAATAGCTCTATCATCTCTTTTATCCTCTCCATCCCTCACTACCAGAATGACACCATGGTGTCATT
>NW_009929293.1:0-3350 GCF_000696875.1 Nestor notabilis
CTTGCAGCACCTCTCCATCAGAGAGAGGCCTAGCGTGGAGGGACCGCCTGCTCCCTCCCCCCAGGCTGGCGGGTCTGAAGGAAGATGCTGCGGCGGGCTGTGCTGGGAAGGGAAGGTGTCGCCTTTCTTCATGTGCTGTTGTCTCTGCAAAGGGAAAGCCGCAGCAGTGGGAGCCTGGGGACAAAGTTCAGTCCAAGCTGTAACGCCTGTGGTTTGAGTTAATGTTCTTGAGTGAACCGCCAGTGGTGAACCTGGCCCTTTTGGTCTGGGGATAAAACCGAAGTTTCCGTACAGTCATTCAGTCTGGTTTATTGTGATTTGAGCCTGATCTACACCATATGGGCTTTGCTGATGTTGGGTTTCTTCTGTCTGGTTGCTTTCATCCAGTTCTCTAGCAAACATCGGTTGAGGTAAATATCCTTAGTCATCTTGAGCAGTTTCTAACACTCTTGCTTTTTCAGGTGTGGTTTATAGTGGAAACCAGGTAATAACTTTGCTTGCTGAAGATGCCGTGACTTCAACTGAGTTTTAATCACATTAACCTTGCTCAATGGTAACAAAACAAAACCCCATAAAAGAGAGGAGCAAGAATCCCTAGGATATGAGTGTTGAGGTGTGAGAGCGATCAGTATCTGGATCTATAGTCTCCCCCATTCTAGACTTGCTCAGTGTAAGGAATATTGAATAAGAAGTACTTACGAGGTCCAGTCCTTCAAGCTGTCTTTTTGTGTTTTGGGGTGGTTTTCTTCCATGTTGATGTGCTCCAATAGGGTAGTTCACTAATGCAGTAAATGCCTCCTTGATCCCTGTTTCATTTTAAGCTTTATGTATTTGCTCAAACTGCAGCCTTAATAGACATAATGTAAATAGGAAGAAGTCAAAATCTGCTACAAAGAGTGGGTAACTGGAAGGTAAATTGACAGAGCAATGCAGAGATTTTTTTTTTATTTTTTGTTTTTTTGCAGATGTCAAAGCCTGTCAGAAGCCAGTTATCCAAATTCTTGTATTGGCTGCCTTCTGTAGCTATTGCCTTTGATGGTGTTTAATGTACAAACAAAGCTTACACTTCTCAAATAAACATTTACAGATGATATTCCATGTTCCAGTTTTGGCTTTTTATTACTGTAAACCATTCCACTCCTGCTCAATAGCAAATTAATGTTCTCAGTTCTGTGGCACTGAATTCTGTGAAGGCCTGGCCCCTTTGCAAGATGTTGTTTTAATTTGTTATGTAGCTTTAAAAATGCCTTTACTTCATACATTACTTGGCAAGCACTATTTTGTTTGGTGAATTAAGCTGCCAGATGGGTTACTCATTCACTTTGTGGTAAACCACCTGTATATGACAGTTGCTTGCAGAGCGTTTTTTAGTTAATAAAGCAGTTTTGTAACAGATGGTAGAATCTTGCAATTCTAGTGTGTATGAAATGAATCGTAGCACAGTTATTAGTATCTCTGGTATAAAACCATTCTTTGTCCACCAGGTTTACCTGTAGCTCTCCATATGCCATTTAAACAAGTTCATAGGTACCATCTGCATTGTTCATAGCTATTTAAAGGTGTAGGTTAATTCCACCAAAATCAGTTTTACTTCTGAATCCTCACCAGTGCAACTGGAAGAACAATGCAGTGGGGCCACTATTTTAAAGGAAAGAAAGTTTTCTCAGTGTCAGTGCTTCTAAAATACCAAGTTGTGACCAGTGGGAGTTTGTCGCTGACAAGTTATCAGGGTGGCTACACACACACACACATCAGGAATTATTTTTAACAGTTGAAGGGATAGAAGAATTTTTCTTATTTTACCCTTTCAAATCCATTATCTGTCAGTTCTTGAACAAAAAAAAAAAAGCTTTATGTAAGTTTATTAACATATTTTACTCTTCCTTTTAACATTAATATAACAATGGAAAAAAATTACCTTGGAACAGTCGTTTAAAATTATGGGATATAATTGCAGTACGGTTTCCCCTGTTGCATCTGTTTCCATATCTGCTCCAAGAATATGAAGAAAGTAACTCTGGAAAAGCAGGTAGGGTGAGAAAATCTAATTACTGCTACAGGAAAAAAGGGGATCCGCCTTTCAAATGATTTAATAAGATTTTTTAAGAAAGAAATGGGGTCCTTTTTTCCTTCTAAAGATATTCTTTTTCTAGATTCACTTCTCTGAAAAAGAGAAAGCTTTTGTACAATTAAATATATACATAGAGGGTTATGTCATGCAACACAGGGCAGCATAACAAACCGAGCAGTTGTACTCTTTAACATCTGTCTGTCTTCCAACAAGGAAGGCAGTATTGAAAATTTTCCACGCTTGAACACGATACTGGAAGCTTTCCACAGCAGCGCCCATGCTGAAAGCTCCATGCAAGAATGCCGATGTTAGAAATTTGTCAGTCCCAAAGCCTTCCTCCCAGCACCCTCGTGCCTGGAAAAGCGTTTCCCTGTGCGCCTGGTTCCACAATAAGCATCACTGTTTTTTCATTACATGGCGCTGTTCCCTTTCAGACAAATTCTGTCTTGAGAGATTCAGTCACTCTTACTCTTCTAAAGCAGTGATCTGTGCAGTATTGACTTCAGTCGGTCCGTGTGGTTAATTTATTAACTGCATGTGGATGACAGTTGTGGGAAAGACGGCTGTAAACTCCAGGACTTGAAGCTTACTTCTGCTTGAATAATTCAGCTCATGAAATGACTGTTAAGCTTTATAGCTTTCTGGCTTCGAGCCCTTTGGAGTTTCTAACCTGCTCCACAATTACAATTTTGGGCACTATTGTTAACTTCATTTAATCTTCAGTAAACTGCGTGTGAGGAAGAGAGAAGTGATATAGTGACTAGAAACAGTGAGTAAAAGGAAGAGAAAAGATGAGGTGGGTGAGACCAGATTACAAAGCTGAGAAATGAATTTAAAGAAAAGTATGTCACGGACAACAAAAACGTGTGATTGGAGTGATAAAACTTCACAGCCTACTGTATCTCCTGGCTTCTGCGTGCAGCTTCTCTGGGTACTGCTGTCAGGGTGGACAAAGCAGGGGAAGAAAGTAACAAAGACCTTTTATTTGAATTAACGTTTCCATCAGTGGATCCATTATGACAGATACTGTTCAGCTGAGGAAATTGCAAACTACAGTTCTGGGACCTTAACCCCAACCAAACTTCCATTCTGGTGTACGTGTATTATATGGTGACACTCTCAGTTTTAATTCAGTCAGTTGGATGAAGAAGCTCTACTGTCTCTACCCAGAGACTCTTCTGTTATGCAAGCTCCTGTAAGGAATATGCCTTAATGGCAGTAAAATTCTGCATTGGAAAGTGATTGATCTGGATTGATTCCTGCTGCAAAGGGCTCTCTT
>NW_009929293.1:3381-12141 GCF_000696875.1 Nestor notabilis
GAGAAGTCAGAGTTTGCTGGATGATTAATGAACGTGAGTTAACAGCTGCTCTCAATTTTAATGTCAGCTAGCTTCACTAATGCAAAATGATGAAAGAAAGAACAAATTTAGCTTTGATCAGCAATTTTTTGATATAGGAAAAGATTAAAATCCAAGATATAAAAAGCATTTAAATAGGTTGCTACTTAGAACAAAGAAAAAAACAAAAAACAAACAAAAAAACCCAACCCAAAACAAACCCCACTTTTTAATGTAAGTTTCAAAGTCTACAGGCATCAACCATGGTTTTGGCCTACTTTAAGTGAGCATCTCATAATAGATATATGGTAGGAGTTTTAGGGTGAAAAGCTTCTGAAAAAACAGATCTGCCTAGGCTACTGCTTACCTAAGTTCAACACAAAAACTGTTTGCTGTAGTGTTCTAGTTGTAAGCAGGTTTTTTCTTTGTACTTTGATAAAAACATACATAATCGCAGCTGACAAAAGTTTGCAAAACTGGTATTTCTGTCAAAGTCTTAAAGAATTGCATTTAAAACTTTTCCCATTTTGCTGTAACATGCAAATAATCAGTATTTTGTAAAAATTATAAATATATTTACCCTTTAAACATTACAGGTTTTTTATATGGGCTATTGCAAAGCCTGCATAACCAGTTAAGCATCTGGTAGGCAAGTGGCAGGCTGGTTTAGTTTGAAAGCTCAGGAACTTGTTTTGACTTTGTGCTGTGTACCAAATATGTAAAACAAAGGTGTCCTACGTTAGACACTACCTGGGACAGCTGTGAAGCAGAGACTGAAACTGTAGTGGTTACCTGATAGTAAATAAATACAACAAATCTCTCCTGGTACTAATGCAGATAATATTAGGAACACCGTCTGTTCCTGGTCACAGTAATTGTTGACTGAACTTTTTCAGTCTTAATTTGACAAGAACTTTTCTTATATTGGTTTTACAAGCTTTTATATATATATATACACAAGTATATATTTTTACTTTTGTATTCCTAGACCTTACTTTCACTTACTTTCCTATTTACATTCGAAGTAATACTCATGTAATGTTTTCCCACCAAGATCTTAATAGAACTCCTTTATATTTTGCTATACTGTTAAACCCTTTTTATGGGTGTGAGAAGAAAGCAGTAATTTGCCTTTGTTCATCCACCAGATAGTTTCGCTGGCAGTGTAGATGGGCTTTTTAAATGTGGATAGCTGTAATTTACACTATGAAATTTGTTTAAATGGGGAAAAAAAAAAACTTTCTACCTTCCTGTCACTACTCCCCAAACTCTTCCAGCCTTGGTAAGCATTGGTACTTTACATGACTTACTCTTAAGAAATAAAACGTAATTACTAATGTTGTGTTGTTTGGGAATTGGAGAACATGGTTCTGGGATATTTTTTGACTCCTAAGCAGTAAGACAAAGAGTTGGACTGTGTCTGGCCCTGGAGGTGTGACATCCAGCAAGCAGGTCTGAAGAGGCTGTAGTCCCAGTCCATCTCCTGAATAGTCCAAGCACCTGTGTGAGGCTAGCTGCTGGTGCTCACTGCTTCCAGAATGAAGTACGTCATAACCCATGATGACTTACAAATGTCAAAACTCCTACAGAGCAAACCAGAATGTTTTGTTTGTACCTTGTCCAGTCTGAGGGACTGCTTTCTTCTGTGGATGTGAGGGCTAGAAACCTAAAAAACAAGCTGAACCTGGTGGTAGAAGCTGTTTCCTATGTAATTGTAGCTCTAAAATTTCTTAGGAAAGAGAAATGATAGTGGGAGTTGGCAAGGATGTGTGTTACAGACTGCAAGAGGAAGGAGGAGTAGTGCCCTCTGGTCTTGCGGAGCCAGAAGAGAGAAGCAGGTTTGGCTGGTAACAGCTCAGTTCCTTCTAAGCGCTGTAATACTCGTTAGCACATTGGCCTTGCATCCAGGTGGTGGAAAAACTTAAATGAATTTCAATTAGTCTCATTAAACTTAAATGGGTCTCAAGTTTTCATCATGTGGAGTACATCCTGCGCTGTTGCTAATGTAGACAGTGTCTTGGTAGAATAATTTATTCTGTTATTTCTGGCAAATAGTGCTGTCATATGTGTCAGAGGAATTATCATGGGATGCACAGGTAATCTGAGACTAGTAAGAAAATGCTCAGGAAATTTCAAAATTGTTGATTCAATCATCAGTCTCATTTTCAGTCATAGATCCTGTGGGATTTTCCAGCAACTAATGATGTAAAAGTATAGTTTCTCTAGAACATCCCATTGCATACTGTACTCTATACTGTAAAATGTTTTACAGTAATAAGGAAGGTTGTTTCAGAGATCTTAAGCTACTAGAAAATGTGTTTTTCTGTAATACCAGTCAAAAGCTAATGCTTCTACTTCACGGGCCCAGCTGTTGGGGGATGGGAATAAATCTTAAGGAAGTTTAATAATAAACCCTTGGGCCCATGATTAATCCTCGTCATTTAGTCTGACCATGTGTGAAGTCAAGTAGAAGCTCTCCCAAGTACTGGCAGGGATAAATGCGTACTATAACTGAAAAAGAAATAGGGAGCAGCAGAGTTGTGCATTTGAAGAAATAAACAAGGAAATCTCAAGTGAAGTTGTTCATGTCAAAGAAAGGGCAGCTTATTCAAAGTTACCAAGAAACTAAATTGCAGCCCAAACCATGCCTTTTCCGGTTTTACAAGTTGAAAACAAGAATCCTTAAACCCTGTAAACTCTTGACTTCAACATAAAACTTTAAGAAACCACCCTGATGAATACACTCCAGTTCATAGGCTTGATCATGTTGTGCAATTTTTATATCACTAAATTTTTTACTATCAATTAGCTTTTATATGTTGTTAAATTATTGTCACGTGCATAAATATTAAAGGTATAAAATCTCCATTCTCCTTTTCCAGTATTTACAAATTTACTTTGTAAGTATATGATTCATTTTGGAACAGGCTTTCATAATAGTTATCTACAAAGGGATAATCACAGAACAAAGAAGTTAAAGCTGTTTAAGAGGTAAAAGATCTGCATTATTATTTTCCCAGTTACAACAAAATTTACAAGATCATGAAAAACCCTGCTCCAGTGGTCACTTCTGGAGAGAGGCAAGGGTATTTTAGTGACTATGGATAGCTGTAATAGCAGAATTGGGTCTCGTCTGTAGTGTTCATAATGTTAATAATGTTAATAGATATTAACAAGCAAACTCTCGGATTAAAAAGAAAACTTCTAAAACCATATGTGTTTGAAAACCAGAATGTTGAACCTGAAGGTGGGAGCCTGGTTTTGTGTTCTATGCTTTAGGTATATTCTTGACTGGATTTCAAACTTACCTTTGTGCCCATAGAGGCCAGAAGTTTTGTCAGTGTGAAAGCGGAGACTGGAGAACATTTTATCTGATCCTTTTCCCACAGTATTTCTCAGTTAAGGGTTTATTGTCAAGTAACATCATCAAAAGCCAACTGCAGTTCACAACTATCATGATAATTGAGTATGTTGGAGTACAAGCCTTTATCTTTTGCATAGAATGAGCTCTGCAGGAAGTCAGGAAAACATTTAAACCCCAACCCCATGTGTAATTTTACTAATTTTATTTTTATAAAAATACCTGTATTAGTATCGGATTCTATTTCGGTTTTACTGACAGAATCCAAATATCTTCTAGAAACCTTCTAAATGATGCATTCTGAACTCAGGTGGAGGAAGCATTCACCTGCTCCCAAGGGGCACTTAAAACCTGCTGTTAACTTCAACAAAAGCTAAAACCTAGAGATGCTTATGACTGCACTCCAAAGACAAGGGCATTGGAAGAGGCTTCAGGGCTCCAGAAGTTTTCCATTTCCATTTCTGTAGAATTAATTCTTATCAAAAAAGGACATGATGGTGTAAAGCACCAGTGCAGTTTCTAGGACTGACAAAACTGTGAAGATGGTGTGGTATGCTTTATTCGAATCCAAAAGCAAATGATCAAAGACAGTGTCAAATCTGAGTTTCTATAAGGAGAAAACTGTGGTTCACAAGACTGCAGCAAAGAGTACCCAGTGCCTTCTGTGATACCAGGAGTGCAGTAGAGACCAGCAAAATTTGCTGAAAAGATATGGCAGTTTCTGTTACAGCCAACAAAAACAAACAAAATAAAAAAAACACACCTGAGCAAGCTTTTTATTTATTTTCAAGGAATTAAGAAATATCTCTTAAGCAATATCCTACATCAGTCTATTTACTCATAGCTAACTTTTATTTGCATTATTACTCAAAACCTCCAGAGGTGATACAGCTGAGGACTCCAGCTATGTAGTCCTCAGTACAGGAATGATATGGACCTGTTGGAGAGGGTCCAGGGGAGGGCCACAAAAATAATCAGAGGGCTGAAGCATCTCTCCAATGAGGAAAGGCTGAGAGAGTTGGGGTTGTCCAGCCTGGAGAAGAGAGGACTCTGGAGAGACTTTATTGCGGCCTTTCAATTCTTAAAAGGGGCCTATAAGAAAGATTGGGAAAGACTTTTTACCAGGGCCTGTTGTGATAGTCTGAAGGGTGATTGTTTTAAACTAATAGAGGAGAGATTCAGGCTGGATGTGAGGAAAAAATTCTTTACAATGAGGGTGGTAGAATACTGGAACAGGATGCCCAGAGAGGTGGTGGGTGCACCATCCCTGGAGACATTCAGGGCCAAGCTGGGTGTGGTTCTGGGCAACCTGATCTAGCTGAAGATGTCTCTGCTCATTGGCGGGAGGTTGGACTAGATGACCTCTATGATTCTATGATACTTTTCCACTATACATTCCATCTAATTGCATTACATTTCAGAAAAGCACTAACAACGATTTTGTTGGGTCTCTCTGACTGTGAGATCTCATGTAATGTGAAACAAAATGTAAAACCGATCTGGATGGACAAGTCATCAGTGCCTCTGAAACAAGCAGATGGATGTGCACTTTTAACTTGGCAGAAGTGGGGCTTGGGAGGAGGAGGAGGAGGTGGAGGAAGAAGAGGGGTGTTGAAACTTTGGAGGTACCCCAGTGCAAAACTGGAGGTTGGCTTCTCTGCTTCTGGGCAGTTGTTGTGACAAAGGTATCTATCTCCCTTATCTCATACTAAACTAGCTCTTCCAACAAACAATTTGTCATGTACATTAAACGAAGAACATCTAAAGTTTCTGTTATTTCTGCACGTAAGAATGAAGCCTTCTAACAGAAGGTCGTTTGATGCCTCCTGTAACTAATGGCTTATTGCGAAAGTGAACTGGCACAAACCGTTAAGGCGCGTGTATTACAAACCTTTAAAGCTTTTACAGTGTGCAGGCTTATCGGTTTTAATCCCGTAACACCTAGATTATTCTTAAAATACAGTGTTTAGTTCTGGACCCTGTTTACTGCTTTAAATCTTTTAATAAGAGCCTGTGTTACATAAACTCTTTCATACACC
Source organism: Nestor notabilis (assembly GCF_000696875.1). Classification (NCBI taxonomy): domain Eukaryota; kingdom Metazoa; phylum Chordata; class Aves; order Psittaciformes; family Psittacidae; genus Nestor; species Nestor notabilis. The sequence continues at coordinate 8,800 of NW_009929293.1, forward strand.
CTTAGTTTCCATTGTACAAGGCAGAATGCTTAGAAAAGGAACATTGGCTTCAGCTGGATTACTCAAAACCTGGAAATACCAGTTTTGCACCAGTATCACTATTTTGGTTATAGGTATGATTTTTTTCTCTTGCTGTTTTACAATAACCTCTATGTGTGCTAAAGCAGATTAAATTTTGTTATACAATTAACTATCTGAAGTAACATTTTAACTATCCTAGTGTAAAACACATAAAGAATTGAAAAAATATACAGTCTGTAGGTAAGTCCCCATATTCCTGTTCTTTGGGCTCTATGCTTTAATAGATTTGGATGATAAATTGGAGGCAGAGCAACAGTAGGAGGCAGAAGCACAGCTAGTTGGTGCAGGAGTGGGAAGGGAAAATCAGAAATTCAAAAATCAGAAAAAAGGCAGACCAGTAAAAAGAACAGGACTTGTTCCTGACAAGAAAGGAGAGGTTTGGTCACTGTTCTTTATCACAGCCCATGAATGTCTATCAAGTAGGTTGTTCTTTTATCAAAAACACCAGGGGGTGTGATGGAATTTTAGAAGTACTTTAATCTATTTTTAATTTGAAATAGTTACAATCCAAACCAAAGAAAATGTATATTTGCTGTGGAAAAATGTACACCAATAGTTTTCCTTATTATTTTATTTGCTAACAAGATAATTTCAGGTGCACCACACAAATGCAGTAACGTGTTGAGAAAGAGTCGTCCCCAGTTGAACCTTATCGTGTGAAGATGTACACACAGTTACAAGCCACATTTGCTCTCCAAGATTAATTACTAATAGTATGTTTTCAGCATGTAATTCAAATTACAAAACACAGTCAAGAGCTAACAGGAGCTGGGACATATGGCATCTCAGAGAGGCACAAGCTGCCCAGCTCCCACCTGTGCCTGGCCTACCTTGGTGCCAGGAGGGGCTACCGAGTCCCGCCAGCTTCAGAGCATGGGAGCTGCAGACTCAGGCACACTTTTCAAGATGCTGTAGCTCCTGCTCCTTCTGCATGCCACTTACAAGTCGCCCATGCTGTGGTTTTGGCACCCGTGAGGGATGTAGGTAATTGCTGCCTTCCATACAAATCAGGTCTGCTTGTGCACGGGGTCCATAAGCGGTACTGGTGTCTCATCCAGAGTTGCTGATTTGGAGCTGCCACTGCTTTTGAACTGATTTACTATTTAAAGTTTTACTCTAATCAGTATATTGTTGCAATACTGCATGGTTTTGTGTTTATTTAAAATCTCTTCTTATATATGCTTTAGTTATACCTGAATAATTCTACTAACTACTAGAGCTTATGTTATAAATGATAATTTTAGATGACATACTCTATGACAAGTGATCTTTTTTATTTCACAGGGCGCAAGTTTTATGAAAGTTTTGCACATCCGTCCTATAGTAAGCTTCACACTGCCTGGTAGGCCCATCTAGCTGCAGCTCTTTGTATTTTTTGATCCCACATATGACACAAGATTAAAAGTTACATAATTTCTTTGTTATTGTAAGCAGGCATTCATACCAAACAAGGCAGTCATCCCCCTGAATGGGTCACACAGTCTTGCACTTCCACTGGGCCTTCCTGTGTGCTGGGACATCACACGACCAAGCAGTAAAGCAGGGTTAAACTTCACTGATTTTCCTGTTGCTGGTCTAGTTGTAACCAAACCAGGTTGCCCTGCAGCCACAGAAATGCTTTTAAAGGCACAAAGGACAGGGCACAGGTGTGAAAATGAGCAGTTTATAGCAGAAGCAGAACCATCATTCTCAGCACCACAACTGTCTTAATGTGATCTGATCATGAAACTATGATACTCCTCTACTTGAAACTCCACTTAAAAATTAACATACTGCCAAACATGGCTGGGTAATATCATCAGGCTTTTAACCACTCACAAACTGTACAAAGAGGATCAGAAATATTTAAAATGCACAAATGATCTTTCCATTGCAGCAAATCACAGCAGCCAGACCCAGACTGACATATTTTATGCTTGCAGTAAGGTCAAATCTGTCTGAAGAAATAAAAGGGACCTCCAAAGACATAGCCTAAGAATCTAGAAATTGCTATTCAGGACCCAGATTTCCACTGAAGAATTCCTGGAACTCACCCTTGTCCCACTTTTCCCAGCTTGTGCTTCCTATGTTTTTTTTTAAGGCCCACTCTCATTGTTACTGTTTCATTGTTGAGGTGTGGTTTTTTTTAACGTTATTACACTTTTTGAAAGTGTGAAATCACAAGAAACACAGAAAGTGAGTTAAACTTCTGATGCCTGAAGACTGATTACCTAAACTTCTGGTGCCTGTGATTGCACAGCAACGGAGCGTGGAATTAAACCCAGGCACTCCATATGGTCCTCAATCGGCTGGTAACAAACCGGGGGTCGGTATTGTTCCCACCTCTTATCCAATAGCCTTCTCTAGTGACTGAAACGTGCCTTCTAGAGAACTGCTGCCAGTGACTTTATTCTGAGTTTAGCTTCAGTTACTGTATCCTTCCTTCAGCTGCAACGGTGGGTGTGCGAAGCGGGACCTACCCTTATTCTCTAATACCAGGTTATGCAATCAGATTAAGGAGCCATCTGCAGCGCAAACCAAAACTGCGCTATAATCGCGTTCCCGGCTCATGCAGAACTTTGGCTTACGCAGGATCTGTCTCCTCGAATCACTCACCGGCCTCCCCGCTACTCCTCTCCTCCTCCTGCAAGCTGGAAACGCACGCCAAGCGATATGGTCAAATATTTCAGTGATTAAATCATTACGCTTCGAGTACGGTCAGCTCGGATGCCGCTTCTGAGATTTAAGGGAGTATTTGCGGCCGTTCAAAAGGAAACCAAAACCTCACCCTCTGCTGCATCTGCTTTGAAGGCGCTGGAAGAAAGAGAGGAGGTCAAACCTTGCTGCCTCTGCCGCTCTGCTGTCGACAGCTGAATCGTTACATGGTTTAATGCCAATGCATCTCGCTCGTAGTTTTTGTACTCTCAAAACGGAAAATACTTGCTTTTATAAAGTATGTTTTTCACAGTATCTGTTCTAGCTAGCCGTGTGCGCAGCGAAGTCTTGGTTTATCAGTAGCGAAAACAAGTCTGCATTCTCAGTCTTTTTTGTTGTTAAAAGCCGCCTTTATTAACAAAAAGCTCTTTTAAATGACAAAAGCGGAAACTCGCAAGTCCTCATTGTTTTCAGAGATCTTTACCAAAGGAACGCCAGGCGGAACCCTGGTTGCGTGTGCTTTAAAAACAGCTTTAACAAAGGCCGGCTGTTCTCGGCCCAGAGCGGCGCTCTGGGGCTGACACCCGGCTCCCAGGGAGCAGCTCCTTCCCCTCGCCGTGCCTTCCT
>NW_009929294.1:0-3956 GCF_000696875.1 Nestor notabilis
TCCTCCAGCCCCCCTTTCAGGCCGATCCCCAGGACACAGTCCAGTTCCCGCTGGGACTGTCTCTTCACCCAGTGCATCACCAAGGTCTTGTTTTCAGCTGCCTTCAGCTGAGGGAGGTTTTGCCCAAGCAGATTCTTCACATCCATGACACTGAGGTTCTGCCATGAACAATATCACCCTGGTTCATCCTCACCTTTCCTGCTCTGCAGCACGGAAAAGAGCAGCAGCGCTCCGGGGGGATATACCTGCAGCTCACTGGGATTCAGGGCAAGAAAGGTGTTGATGTCCATGTCTATGGCAACGCCGGCTGCAGCCAAGTGTTTCAGGTCCTCTGCTGGAGCTCCACCTTAAGGAAAGCACATGGGGCATCTAGAAACATGCAAACACCTCCAATGCTTTTGGAGAGGCCAGATCCCTCTGGCCGAGGAAGAGACACCCAGCCTCAGGAAGGAGGGTGAAGGCTCAAATACCTACCCAGGTATGGCCGAATCCTGCAGTAATAGGCCTTGGGGGTGCTGACCAGGTCAGCAAAAGCCTCCCGGGCTTTTCTGTAGAGCTGGTCCTTCTTGGTTTGAGAGCAGGGAGAGATGTTCAGTTGTCCAGAGGTCCTGGGAAGGGATGGGCACAGGTTAGAGCATGGGGCATGACCCCAAATCCCTTTAGTTGGCTGGAGAAGACAGTGGTGTGTCCCTCCTTGCAGTGCTGGTGGCTCGAGCAGGAGCTGAAGCAGGATGTGGCCATCCCTCTGTGCTGCCTGCATGGAGGTGGGGGTCTGCCACCCCTCTGCCTGCTTCCACTGTGGTCCCAGGGCCCTCGCAGGGCTGAAAAGCATCCCTACCACTGGCTTACCTGATTGCTTCTGGAGGTATCTGCTGGATCTGCTTCTCCTGCAGATCACACACGAGTCGTCCACCGATTTGCTGGAGCAAAGGGCCGGTCAAGATGCCTCCCAGAGACAGGAACCTGTTGAGCAGCTGCCGGATCTGGGAAACACAGTTCATGTGGTTGCACGCAGGAGGGAAGATGCTCCTGATGGAATTGCATGTGCTGCAAGTCCACTGAGTGCTTGGGCTTGGGCACTGAGTGGTCCCGGTCTGGGTTCACCAGCACCCATCCCTGCTGCTGCCATGGGTTTACCTGGCGGATGTCCCACATCCCATCCGAGGGGTTGAGCAGGATTGAGAGCGTGTCACTGGACGTCACCATCCACCGGCTGATCTCCTCTGCTGAGTACCGCCGGGACAGTGGTCCCAACAGCTTCAGCTGCTCATCCGGGATCCCCGATGGGTAGATCTGTGGGACCAGGCCAGTGGGGGGCAGAGAAGAGGGTCAGGGAAGGGAAAAGGAGGAGGAAATGGATGCAAAGGACCCGCTCGGGCGCCTTCACCCCTGCGCTGGCGATGCTGGTTCCCGCAGCAGGGCTTGCCCACACTAGCATGGGGACTCCTGCCCTGTATCATCCATCACCTGATCCAGCTTCTTCCTCACGACCTCCAGGTAGTCTGTGGGGAACGGCTGCTGCAGCAGAAGAGTCAGGTTTTCTTTCACAAGCTCATTGCTGAGGCACAGGTCAAACTGTTCCCTGGTGTCGTAGTCAATGATTAAGAACGGGTCATCGATGTTGCTGGCTGTGATGGGTGCAGACAGGCAGCCTGTGGGCAGGGAGGGTGCATCAGGCTGATGTTTCCTCCCTTCCTGCCTAGCCCTGGTGCTGCAGAGCCCTTGGAAGAGCTCCAGTGAATGGACAGGGAATCTCCTGCAACTCATCCTCCCATCCCCTAAGTCCCCAGCCCATGTATTCACTTTCATTCTTGAATACATTCCTGAAGGAGCTGGGGGATGTTCCTGCAGACCACGTGTGCTTTGTTCTATGAAAGGCAACTAAAGATGCTCTGCTAAGATGAACCTTTTCCTACATCATGCACAGGAGCATCCTCCATCCTTGCAGCATCCTGATGCTACTCCTGCTTGGGAGTTTAGTCCCTGATCCAGTTCCTTCCTGGCTGCTGCTGCCTTATTCCTGCTCCCAGGTAAGAGCAAACCCCGCAGTGTGCTGGCCCATCTCCCCAGCTGCTTTATGGGAATCCTACAGCTTTCTGCCTGGTCCTAGTCCCCTCCCTGGGGACACTTTTCCCTCCCAAGAGTAAAGGGAAGCGCTCACGGTCAGCGCTCCGCTTCTGCCTGGGATGTGATGAATCCGATGCCGCTGTGAAGGCTCTGAGGAGATTCAGGGACTTCTCCCGCTGGGAACGTCCCTGTTTGCTGTACGCAGCCACGATGCTACCGCTGAAAGCCTCCCGTGCTGCCTGCGGGGGGGCAGAGGGTGCTGGTCCCACAGCCCCAGCGCTGGGCTGTCTGATGGGCAACTCACCCTGAGGACTCAAGGAGGGGTCTTACCTTGGCCACTGAGCTCAGCGTGGTCTGGTTCAGAGCCAGCACGAGCGGGCCCAGGTTTTGCAGAGTCTGTAGATCCCAGCTGGAAGGATCCCTGTGGCCGTCGGGAGGAGGAGCAGCTCAGCATCCTGATGGATGCACCACCCCTGTGCTCATCACCCACCCGTGTAAGAGCACACGAAGGCTCCTCACCCGTACGCTGTGTTCCCACTGAGGAGCACAGCATTGAGAGCATCCTGCTGGGCCCCCGTCAGTGCTGAGCAGAGCTTCAGGTTCTCCAGGATACTGGGATCGGAGGCTGTGATGGTGTCTGGCTCCATGTCACACACCAGGGCCCCGAGGCTGCTGAGCTGCTCCGCGCGCAGGCGGCTGCTCCTCACCCCCTGGCAGAGACAAAGAGCCCCTTGTTCCAATGCGAGGTGAGGGGTGCAGGACCCTGACAGCCCCTGGCTCATCCCAACTCACCAGACAGGCCAGTGCCCCACGGAGCAGCCCCGTGCGCTGCGCTGAGCCCCTGGGCAGCAGCTCCAGGTTCCCATGGGAATCCCGGGCATAAAACTCTTCACAGGTCCCACCACGCACCTTGGACAAGCTGCGGGGAGCGAGAGTCAGTGCTGGGGGGATGAATGGGGCAAAAGGCTCCTTGTGACCAGGCAGGAGGTCTTTGGATAGAACCTTGGGCAGGGGTTTGGAAAGGGATGATCTGAAGGTCCTTTCCAGCCCAAACCATTCTATGATTCTAATGTTGCTTTTTGTAGGCATGGGGAAATCAGTTTTAAACTGCTGCTCCTTTCGGAGCAATGAGGTGCCAAGTGGCACAGGGCCAGGGGGTCCCTCTTATGCCGAGGAGAATGTCTTGAGGGCTTTTCCCAACCCCATGTTATGGGCTGTGTAGCCCCAGCCTCAGTGAGGAGTGGGGTGAGGAGAGGACCAAGGGGTCTGCAGGGCTGGAAATGCCCAATGTGGGTCTGATGCAGGAGATTCCCCTGATACTCTGCTCCCACCCAGAGCTCCCACATGCCCCAGGGTCTGAAACCAGGACACGGTGTCTGAAACCAGGACATGGGGCCATGTTGGCGAGCGCCAGATGATGTGATCTGGCACCAGCCCTGTGCCACCCTCAACACTCACTCGAAGAGGAGCAGCAGGTCTGACGGGTACCTGTCAAAATCAGCCGTCAGGTTCTTGGCAGCGAGCAGCCTGGCCAGGCAGGAGAGCTGGCAAAGAGAGGTTTGGTTTGTCAATGCCAGCGTGTTAGGACCCCCTTCACCCCAGCTTCCCATGGGGTTCACAGCCCCCCACTTCTGCCCCTGCCCACCTGGGCACTGCTCAGCTCCGCTGTTCTGTTCTGCAGCCCCTGGGCGAAGGCGAGGATGTCGGCAGCAGGAAGATCACTGTCTGGGATGCACGGGAATCCTTGCAGGAGCGAGGCTGAGAGGCTGCGGTGGGGAGACACGGTTGCATTTCACCACCCCCTTTAGCTCCCAGCGCCCCATAGAGGATGAACCCGCTTGTTCCCATGGAAAATCCCTCTTCGCCCTGACCACTGCATGATGTAAGTA
>NW_009929295.1:0-219 GCF_000696875.1 Nestor notabilis
GGACTCTCTGGGTGGGCAGCACCGAGGGGGTTTGAGGTGGGGGTGAAGTTCCGTGGAGCAGGGCACCTACTGTCCCCTCACCCCCATGCTGCTGTCCCCAGGGGGCCGTGGGCTGGCCGTGGGCCCCATTCTGAGTGACAGCGCCTCTGACATATTCTGCGGTAACGAGAACAGCCCCAATTTCCTCTTCCACAACTTGGGGGACGCGACATACCGGAC
>NW_009929295.1:270-2776 GCF_000696875.1 Nestor notabilis
GGGGGCCGGCTGCCCCCTCCCTGCCACTCTCTGCACGGGCTGGTGGAGGGACAGCCCTGGGGACACAGAGCCTCGCTGGCCACTGGGGGTGGCTGTGGTGCACCAGGGCATCCATCAGTACAGGGATGCAGCCCTGCTCAGGGAGGACCCATGCAGGGACCGCGGGGCACATCCCGGGAGGCATCCGTTGGAGACAGAGGCAGGGAGGGATTCCTTTCTCCCTCCATCCCCTTGCGACTCCCCAGGGCTGGATGACCCCTACCAGCACGGACGTGGCGTGGCGCTGGCTGACTTCAACCGCGATGGCCGGGTGGACATTGTCTATGGCAACTGGAACGGGCCACACCGCCTCTACCTGCAGACCGGGGCACCCGGCCGCGTCCGGTTCCGGGTGAGGGCCCCCTACTGCCAGCATTGCCGTTGAGCCTCCTTGGCCGGGATGGCTGGCTTCACCCTGATTTGGCTTTGAGCCCAATTCCCAGTGAGGAGGGGACCCAACGCACCAAAGTGGGACCCAGTGTCTCTCATCCTGTGTCCATCCCTTGTGCAGGACATCGCCACCCCCAAGTTCTCCATGCCATCCCCTGTCCGCACTGTCATCGCAGCCGACTTTGACAATGACCAGGAGCTGGAGGTTTTCTTCAACAACATCGCTTACCGCGGCTCCTCTGCCAACCGCCTCTTTCGGTAGGAGCCCCGTGGGTACCGGGGGGCTGGGGCAGCCTACATCCTGATCTGGGGGGTGAGTCTGCACCAGGCTCATGGAGCTCCTTTCCAGCAGTGCCACTGCTTGGGCTCTGCTAATAAAAGATGCCGTGACTGAGCCTTTCCCAGCGTCATTACCAGCCACTGCGATCGTGCCTGCAGCAGCCCCTGGGGTCCCCAGTGCTGCTGATTAGCAGCTGCATGGAAGCTTGCTCATGGTTCCTCTTAATTGTGGGGGTCAATTCCTCCATACCACTGTGTGGGACCTTCTTGCCTGGTGTGTGAGGTGGTGGGAGCTGGTTGTCCACCCGTAATTGAGTTGGAGGGCAGTGGTGTGGCAGCAAGCCCTTGGGGAAGGGGCATTTCCACTGCCAGTGGGATACAGCAGTGTTTGGAGATGGCATTTCTGCTCCGCAGAAGAGACAGGCTTTCATGGTGTCCCTGTCACCCCTGCATGAAGGAGGGATGTGAAGTGCCAACAGGCACGGCCCAGCCCCATGCCTCATCCACCCTGCATAGCCACTGGGGCTGTCACATCTCTACCATGCTGCTGCAGGAGGGGACAGGCACTTACTGGGAATGTGCTGGGGAATACGGGGGCTGGCACTAATACCCTCTCTGTGCTTGGCAGGCTCATCCGCAGGGAGCACTTGGACCCCATCGTGGAAGAGCTGAATCCAGGGGATGCTCTGGAGCCTGAGGGACGAGGCACAGGTGTGCCTCCCCAGCCCTGGCAGTGGGGGCCCCTGCTGAGGATGTGCCACAGAACTGTCTGGCACCCTCTATGCCTGGGGATGCCACATGCCTGGCTGAGTCACCTGCCTGCTTCCCATCAGCATCCTGATGGGTGATGGAGCACCCCCATGCTCTCTCCCTCCACCCATGCCCAGCTAATGGTGCCATCTCCAGTTGTTCCCCAGGGCTTCACTCTTGGTGGGCTCCTTCCTGGGTGCCCACTGTTCAAAGCCAACCTCTGCGTTTGGAGGAGGCAAGGCTGCCTCTTGTGTCCCACAGTCCCCCTGCACTGCCTGTGCTCTCCACTGCCTGGAGAGCTGATCGGTCTGAATGCAGAGTGCCACACACATAGGGACCCATACTCCTGCACTGCGGTAACCCCATCTTCCCTATTGCCCCTGCATTGCTGGGAGTGGATATTAGGAAAAATGATCAGGCATTGGAACAGGCTGCCCAGGGAGGTGGTGGAGTCGCCATCCCTAGAAGTGTTCAAAAAACATGTAGGTGAGGCTCTTGGTGACATGGTTTAGTGGTGGACTTGGCAGTCCTGGGCTAAAGCTTGTACTTGATGATCTTAAAGGTCTTTTCCAAACTAGCTGATTCCATGACTCTGTGTGTGCTGCTGCCACCCATGTGAGCCCACACCAACAGAAGGGTGTAGTGCTGGGAGCAGTGGGGCTGGGCCCTAGGCGTGACATAATCCTGTCCTTGCAGGGGGTGCAGTGACAGATTTTGATGGCGATGGGATGCTGGACCTCATCCTGTCCCACGGGGAGTCCATGGCACAGCCAATCTCCATCTTCAAGGGCACCCAGGTGAGTCAAGCAGGGGCTTCTCACATCATCCCCAACCCTTCCACCTCTCCTTGCTCAGTCTCCCTGTTCCCCCCTCCCTGGTAGGGCACCAACAACAACTGGCTGCGTGTGATCCCGCGCACCCGCTTTGGGGCCTTTGCGCGGGGGGCCAAGGTGGTGCTGTTCACACGGCGCAGCGGGGCCCATCTGCGCATCATTGACGGCGGGTCCGGGTACCTCTGCGAGATGGAGCCCGTGGCACACTTTGGACT
>NW_009929295.1:2845-3108 GCF_000696875.1 Nestor notabilis
GTTGGGGGCAAGGTGGCCGCCCACCCCCCCAAGCCCCCCCGGGCCGCCCCGGGGAGGGGGCCATGTCTGCTGCCACAGTGCCCTGCAGCATGGTAGTCATCTATGACTATTGCCCTATGTGCACCCCTTGGGCTACACCCCTGTGCATGGGCTGTCAGCATGGCTACCTGGGACAAGGGGAGGCTTTGCCCCTCCATCCCTACCACCCCCTGGCCTCCTTTCAGCCCCTGCCCACCCCGGAGACCCCCTCTCTGACAGGCTGG
>NW_009929296.1:0-7833 GCF_000696875.1 Nestor notabilis
TATAATATATTTGCTATATATTATAGCCTTCCTTTTGACTTTGCCTTTCCTTGACAGTTAATGTAGCTAATAGTGAGTAGACACAAAATGGTATTTATGTGTAGAGAATGAAATTCAGGTCTGGCCTTTCCTAGCTCAGTGCTCTCCAAGTGAAATGTCACTCAGAGACCACTGTGGCTGGCCCTGTGCCAGGGTGTTGGCAGTGAGGGCTGCAGGCTGGCCTCTGAGGAGGCAGGCTGGCCTCTGTGCCCTGTTCCAACCTTTATCTTGACCTTTCTCATTTTCCTCCACAACCTGTTGAGGGAGAGTGAACAGTTAGGTGTGGGGCTGGCAGCTGGTCATGGCTAAGGTGGGTTAAACCTGCTCCTCCTCTGGTTTTGATGTGCTGAAGGGTTCTTTCCAACACTTGTTTTTATTCTTGCTTCTCATATAATCATACAGTGTTTTGCCCCTTTCTTAAACTATGGCCGCATCCAGCACAGAATGATCCCCATCCTCCTCCCACAGATGGGACATGGACACTCATAAAGGCTCTTAGCCACCCACCACATCTTCATTTTGGCAGTGAGGTCTCTCCAGACCACATGAGCTGATGACCATGAGAGGGACGGGCAGTCTTTCACCCTTGCCTGGCCGAACAAGTCTTGGGGGAATACTGTGTCCAATGAGCTGGGTAAAGGATGAGCAATGCCTGTCACAGAAACACCTAATCCATGCATTAAATTGGGCACCTCTGTCTAGACAGGTAGAATTCCTTCCCTCCCCAGCCTAACAGTGTCAGAGAGAAGCAGAAGCACCATACGGGAAAGGGGTTATTCCCAAGAAAATGAATGGTGCTAGGCTGGTGGGATGGTGGAAATGTACACATGCTCCTTCCATCTTCTAGTTCCTTCTTGTAGTGATTTTAAAGCTCTAAAGCCTGTTGTGTGGTGGGTACCTTCAACATTTTCTGTGAATGTGGAATAACATCTCCTCGTCTAAGGAGACAAGATGCAACCTCAGAAAATGAGTGCTCCTTATTGGCTGACTCCTGTCAGATGCTCACTCACTGCTTGTCACCAACTCCTATTTAATTACATCCCTTCCTGCTGCTTTTCAGTTTTCTGCACCCAGTCCTCTTTTACTTGTCTGCTCACTGCTGAAAATGACGACAAATTATTTTGGCATGAGCTGAGGGAAAAGGTGAAAATTAAACGGAAGAAACAAAAGTCTGAGAAACAGTAAAGCATGAATGCCATGCTCCCAGCCTGACTTTCTGTAAAGTGTCACAGCTATTGGGAACTACATCAGGAACACACATTCCTTTGGGGTCACTACTGGAGCACACTGTCTCCAAAACATTTTAAAACCAGAAAACATCCAGAGATCAGAATCAGAGAAAAATGTCAGACTAAAAAACAGCCTTTCATTCCTATAAACTACTGAATCTGGTATTAAAAATCATAAGCCAGATAGGTAAATATAACAGGATGAGCTGGAATTCCGTGACAGTATTGGACATAAATCAACTATGGGATTTTCTACATTCGCAATTGCTACTGGGGTTCAGGAGAGCTTTTCTTGGAGTCTTAGATATATTTGACAGTGGATAGTTCTGTTAAAATTAATTATTTTGCTGTGCTCATCATACCTATTGTTCATACTTTACCTCTATGATGTGATATATTGTGTCTTTGGGGATATTTTAACTCTTCCAATCTTGTTTTGTGTTCTGGGGAAAGACATGAAGGTCTAGGTTCTCCAATCTCTATGCAATGACAAAAGAGAAAGTGAAAATCCTTTCCCTTCCCAGATAACCTGAAGCATTTATGGTAGCGCTGAAAATAGTCAACACTTTTTGCATGAACAATCACTCGCTTTTCATTTTTCTTTTGGGAGAGAATCAATTTTATGTGAAAATGCATCAGGTTCTTCTCAGACAAAATATGGTTTCTAAGAACAATTTTGAATCAATCCGAAATGTTCTCTTTTGTCAAATGATTACAGGGGAGAAAAAAAATAAAGATGGCTTTCTGATCTATTTTTGTGATTGGTTTTTGCAAGAGTCCCTGATGGAGTGAAAGGGATGTAGGCCATGATTTATTAACACAATAGTAACACAAAATCTGAATTGGATGTTATTGTGCTGAGTGCTAGAGGAAAATGTTAAAAAACTCAGTCAGGGGCCTATCACTCTCTCTTTCTGAACACTGTTCTGTATAGAATGATGGACTTAATCCAAGGCCTACTAAGAAACGAAATAAGATGGAAATGATTATGCAGATGTTATTTTTCATAATACGTAGTCATTTGTATAGTTTTACAGGACTTCTTTTGCTGGGTCAGGAAGAATGAACATCTATTATTAATAATAGTACAGTAAAAATAGAACAAGAATAATACCTCAAATTACTGTAATAGTCATTATTCACCAAGGACTAATAAACACAAAAATATGAACTCTAGTTCAGGGAGTCCATAAGCTGCAAATTACTGGAGTTTGGGAGGGGTTTGTGAGGAAATGTCACAGCATACTTGCCATCCTTTAAGCATCCATGTTAGATGGTTATTTGGACTGACCTGATTTGGCTGGTTTTATGTTCTGTACACATTTAAATCTCATTGCTAACTGTATCTTAGCAAGCCTAGCTTACAGATTGCCTGACAGCTTGCTTCGTGGTTTTTATTTTATCACTATAACACCTCAAATTCCTGGTCATGGCCTAGGATTTTACAGTTCTATTTACTGTATAAATTATGACTACTAAAAGGAACAGAATCCCAAGTGCTGTACTCTCCTGGGAAGATTGTTCCAAAATATAAGCCCTCAGGTACCAGTTTTCCTTCCCTGTAACTGAAGGAAAAGGTAGAGGCAGGTAGTACTTGGAGGGTCATATCATGATTCAGGATTGGAGTTCTGAGCATCAAGTCTCTCAGATAATAAAAGCATCCATATTCTACTGCTGCTGCTGGGTGATGAATTCACTACTCAGTGAAATTCATTCTTCAGGGAGGTGATTAGACAGATCATATCCCATCTTCCTATCAGCTCAGTCCTGAAGATACTTTCCTTTCTGTCAAACTATTCCATGAATATAATAAATTCCAGCACAAATACAGGCTAAATATATATTTGCATGTTCCTGCCTGGTGATTGGCTCGTGCCTTCTATTTGGTCCAGAAGGATGATAGCATCGCTGAGCAAATTTAATACTCTTGAAATGTGTCAGTCTAAGCAAGGAACTCTAACCATTTTTCAGGCAAAGTATCACAGCCAAAAAAATATTATCGTTGTGTGTACCTTGGTTTCAATTTCTAGTATAGGAATAGAAAGTGCCAGTAAAAGAATATTTCTTCAACTAATTCTGCTGTTCCATTCCTGGATGAGTAACCTAACAATTATATGATGCCACTAAAGGAGGTCAGCTCAAAAGCTTGTGGTTACATTACTAGGCACAGCAGAAAGAACAGTAAAGACACAGTCTAGCTTTGGGAGAAGATTACTGAAACACAGCTGCTGGAGAAAAAATATTGTAAGACCTTTCTGGCAATGTGGCTCCTTGTAACTTGAGTAAAGTGTGAGAAAAATGTGAAAGGCCAGGAGAGAAAATGAGCTCACTTACTAAAAGAGCCACCTGTGAATGCACCATGAGTGAGAACAAGGAAGGTGTTCAGTGGGCTCAGTAGCATGTAAAGTTTGTCAACAGATACTGTCAGAAATGTTAGAGTGTTGCCTCCTTATGTATTATCAGTCTTTATAAAAAAAAGTCAACTGTGAGCAGTGACTAGTCCCATAAATACCAATACTATAAACTAAACTCTCAGATTATAATAGGAAAAGACATTAGACTAGCCAAATAAGTGAAACTTCTTTCAAATCAACTGGATGTGTTAAACTTCTTCCCAGGTAATTTATTTCATTGGCTGATGTTATCTCAGATCTTCAGGATCTTGCGGAAGAAAAGGAGAGTAAAAGAAAAAGCACAAAGCCTGTCTTTTTATAAAGGAAAAATACATATATACAAGAAAAATTCAGTCCCTAGCAAAAATCCAAGAGAACAACATTGAGCAATGTCTAAGTACATGGGATGACAAGGAGATGGATTTGTCAAGAACAAACCAATGTACTTTCATTGTATAGCAAGATAAGTAACACTGAAGGGGGAAAAGCCTTCAATACTTGTCTTTAGTGGAGCTTTTTAAGTGTATGACAATCCCATCAGTAAGATGGAGACGTGTGATCTAAACAAAGTTACTCTAAGGGAAGGCAAACTCGACTAAAACATCTTTCCCGAATACATGACAAAGTTGTACTGACAAGCAGATGGTAGTATCAAATACTACACATTCTTAAGACATCTGTGCTGGGTAGGGCTCACTGCTGCCATTAATGTCCTGAGTGGTGGAACTGAGATTGTGTTGGTTAGTTATGAGTGAGGGAAGGGCTATCAATATGTTGGGGGACATAGTGGTAAGTCTTGACAAATGGTCTGGAAAAATGTGTCTGTACGTTGTTCTAGATCAGTTTATACCCTTAATTTTGGTAAAACTAATTGAAAAATGCAATCCAGAGAACTCCTGGCAAAGTAGAAGGTTTTCTGCAAAGGATTGGGGATTATAGTAGGTCTAAGGCCAAATATAATTTAAAAAAATCATGCTCTAACAAAATATGAAAAGAATTTTACTGGTATATGTGAAAAGAACTAGAACATGCAAAGAGAACAACTTCCTGGTTTGTTGTGTACTGTTAAAACCTATCTTAAATACAGAATCAGTTTGGGATTTCTCTTTTAAGACAGATAATAATAGATTGAAGATATGACAGGAAAAATACATTGAATAATTTGTGACAGATCACCAGTGTGGACTATGTAATCTTTTAGAGGGAAATTTGGGAGGCCCCCTAAGTACTTTTAGGGGATTGCCAAATCCAATAGTCCAAAAGAGGTGAGGCATGCTATCAAATCCAGCCAGTAGTGAAGGCGAACATGTATCCCCAGAAGGCACATACATAGAGCACAAGTACACAACTCATAAATCCATATATTCATGGCTGGCCATACAGACACGGACAGACACGTTCTCAGTCACAGCCTTGTCCTGTTGCCCTCTTTTGCCAGCTTAGGATGAAAGTCTGTTTCCACTTATTTATTTCTTTATTTATTTAACGTAGGCATACCTATATCTGTATTTAAATATATATGCACATGTAGAGCGTGGATCCAACTCTCCTGGATCCCAATCTCCCCAGCTGCTGGCACATGGACAGATGAGCCCTCAAGGCTCCCAGTCTCATGACAGTTGCTTGTACAGAATCCCACACACAAAATAAAAACATGCACAATGTAAACCATGGAGTAACACAGACATGTCTTTGAATCCCCTTATCCTTCTATTTTCCCATTTTTGTTTCTTTCCAAATTATCTAGAACTATTCCTTTCCCTGCCACTGCTTTCTCCCCTAAACATCCCACAAAAAGCCTTGTGGAATCCCCAAATGCTCTTTTTCTGCATTCCATCATGTTTCCTGTGCCCCAAAAGTGATGACTCCTCTTAGCCTGTGAGGTGACTCTGCCATTGCCCCACTGGGTGGATGCCCCAAGGCCTATGGGGCTTAGACTACTTTGGGGCTGCTCTGGGGGTCCCGAAGCAGGGGCTCATGTCTCTGAACCAGTCACTGGGGCCTCTCCCACTGCTGGTTTTTTCCCTCAGTTCCTCCATGTGTGGGGAGATTGTCCTTTGATCAGCTAATAGCACCAGTGATGAGCCTGGGAGCAGCCAGGGAAGGGTATTTTTGGGCTTCATCTACCCCCAGTTGTTCCTCTGTGGTTCTTTTTTGATGTGAAGATGAACTTTTCCAGTGCATTACCTAGCAGCATCCACTGAATATTCATATGCACTTATAGGCTGTCCTCAATGGAGCTCAAAATTAGATCTTTTATAGAAAAAAAAGAACATTTGCTTTTCCACTTACTTCTGGAAACACTTGGTTTAAAAAAAAACCCCAAGGTTTTAAATTGCCAGCTGTTAAAGAATGTGCAGATGTTGGAAACAGCTGGCAAGATACAACCCTAGTGCATAAGGAAACTCAAGCAACTGTTACTTTTACATTTTGCACAACTTATATTTTTGCTGCTCTGTGGTACAGATGCAAAGTAATTCTTTATGGCTACCACGTACCCCTAAATACTCACAGCACATCCTACTTTGTCCCTTCTCTATCCTACCCTGTCAGTCTTTCCCTCATATTAATTCTCTGCTAGTTGCACCTCTAGCACATCTGTGAACAGTCTTTCCAAGAGAATGTGTATATCTCATGAAACACAGAAATAAAGCATGTAAAAACCTGAAAGAATCCTCCCAGCATCACTCTTCAGCCTTCTAGGAATATCAAGCCAGCAACTAAAAGCAGTGCCCTGGCAGTCCAAAAAGTAGCCTCATAGGCTTAAAAAACCTGGCGCATTGAATACATTGCCATTTAGGTTCTTCCAAGAAGTGAAATACATGGTAAATAATACCTTCTGCAGTTCTGTTCTACTTAGAGTTTGGGGCAAGCAGAAATGCTCAGCTTGGGAGTACTCTACAGACTGGAGTGCATAGCTGGGTCTGATTTGATAAATTTCTCATCACAAGGGAAGAAGTGTTGCAAGGTTAGGGCTTCATTATATTGCCTAGAACATGCAGTGTCAGCAGTTTGTATCACAGTGTCAGGTCTCCTCCATCCTTTCTCAGGAGGGCAATGTTGCCACTGGTTGCACCAACGTCAGAGCACAGTGTAAGCTATCTTGTGACTCTCAAGGGCAGGAGGGCTTGCCTAACAGAACAGTCCTCCCAGAACTAATTCAGCAGATATTTAATGCACTTAAATATATATGAATTTACCAAGAGCTGACAGTGCAGTCACACCAGGCTCAATCCTCACAGGAGGACTTGGTGTCCTTTAGCAGCAGTAAAGCCAAGTCAGCAGAAATGCCTGGTCCAGATTGTCCCACCAAACATCATCTCAAAATGCTTTGACTTAAAACCAGTTAATTGCTCAGCATAGAAAAGTAGCTTGTCGTTATACCTTCGTTAAGAGACATGTATGAGCATGTGGAAATAAATGGTATGGGGAATGGTTCCTTCTGAATCTTTGAAACATATCACCTAAAGCAGAGACAGCACCCAGAAACCCAAGGCTCCCGGAAAGAAACTTCAGCAATAGGAAATATGCTGGAAAGAGCAATAAAATCCATCGAAGTTACATTTGGCATCTCCTTGGCTTGAGATATTTACAGAGAACCTATTCTCCGACCCTCAGGTCTTCCGGTTTTATTTTGCCATCAATGTCATTGGCCTTTAGGCTGTGCTTTCTTCCAGTGGAACTAGGTTCAGCCTTCAGGAGTTCAAGTGCCATGAATCAGAAAAGAATCACATTGATTACTGTCACTAAAAGTGTCAATACTTCATTATTTCCTGTCCCTTTGCAATCCCTTGGCCATTTTTGTGTGGCAAGTTTATGACATGTACACAACTATCTCAAAATAATCAAACCCAATTTGTCAGTCACTGAAGTTCCTAAATACCCTTTCTGCTACAACCAGGCTAGCATTTGGTTGCAGAAATTACACCCAGTTCTTAAAATGTAACCTGGTTTTGCTGGGAAATGATCATCCTGGGAAACTGGTCTGCTTTTGCCACCTATGTTTTATACAGACAAATAACCTTCTCTAATGCATTTATTAGGAAGTAATTATTGGACAAAACTGGGCAGTGATTATGGGATGTATTTGGTTTGTCCTGGATACAGTTAAATTTCTTCTTAGTTGCTGATAAGAGGCTACGCTTTGGATTTGTGCTGAAAACAGTGTTGAT
>NW_009929297.1:0-15521 GCF_000696875.1 Nestor notabilis
CTATTCTATGATTCTATGATTCTAAGTTCAGAACCTAGTTCTTCATCTGTCTCTTCGAGGTGTGCACATGAAGATGTCATTTACTGAGACAGGGGACACAGTGGGAAATAATGTTGCACAAAAAGCCTAGTTGTTGTTACCTTCAGAACCCCAGATCCAGGGCATTTCTCATTTTTGCCTTCCTCTAACAGTGTCATCAAAATGTAGATCCTAGCACTCAGGTCCCTCTGAAAGAATGGAGAAAATGTTCTTATCCACTTTCATGTGTAATTTCATGTGTTAGGTAGGATATTATCACTGAATATGCTATGTGACAGATTGAAGTTACTAAGTGTATTTCTCAATTTCATTTAAATATTAAAATTCACATGAAAATTTTTGGGTTAATTTAGATTTTAAAATTTCTGTGGCAGATTATTTTCTAAACCTTTTCTGTTACTAAAGAAGCTTAGTTAGCCTGCTGAGGTTGGCTTAAAAAAATATTAATAATTGGCTGGTTGATATTTTTTAATAAGAAAAGTACTTCACAGAGAAATGGGAGTTCATCCAAATCAACAGAATTCGTGAGAAAATGTTTATTGCAATGAAACTGCTTGGATTTCATGATCACAGCATAGAGCTTGAGAAAGCTTGTCTCAAGACTTATTTGCTTTGTTTTATAACTAAACAAAATTAAAACAAAATTTGTTTTCATATGAATTAATGTATTGGGTGTCTCTGGCAAGATATTGGCAGTGGAGGGCTGCAGGGTGACCTCTGTGAGGAGATACCGGGGCTGCCCCATGCCAGGTCAAACCAACCCACCACAGGGCACATCTGAGCCTTGCAGACAAGGGGGTAGCACCTCAGTGAAAATGCACTTAAAAAAGGGTAAAGAACAGCAGCTGTGTGAGATAAGAGTGAGAATACGTGAGAGGAACAGCCCTGCAGACACCCAGGTTAGAGGAGAAGGAGGGGTGGAGGTGCTCCATGTGCTGGAGCAGCGATTTCCCTGCAGCCACTGGTGCAGCCCATGGTGAGTCAGGCTGTGCCCCTGCAGCCCATGGACTACAGTGGAGCAGACATCCACCCGCAGCCCATGGAGGACCCCATGCTTGATCGGGGGATGGGCTCTGGAGGAACAGTAGCCCATGGAAAGCCCATGCTAGAGCAAGGTAAAAGTGTCAGGTGGAAGGAGTGGCAGAGAGGAGCTGTTATGGACTGACCACAACCCCCCATTGCCCATCCTCTCGCACTGCTCAGCATGCGGAGAACATAGAGTCAAGGAGAAGGCAGTGAAGTTGAGCCTGGGGAAAAAGGGGTTGGAGGGAGGGGGTTTAAGTTTTGGTTTTGTTTCTGACTACCCTGCTCTATTTTTAAGTGTCAATAAATTAAATTAATCTTCCACAAGTTAGGTCTATTTTGTCTGTGATGGTAACTGGTGAATGAACTTCTTGTCTTCATCTTGACCCACAAGCTATTTTCTTCCCATGCTGCTGAGGAAGTGAAATGGGAGAGCAGCTGGGTGAGCACTTGGTAGCCAGCACAGGTCAACCCACCACAAGGAAAAAATATTTTTGTCTAAAAAGATTTGGGGGATTTGTACCATGAAATTTTCTGGAGAAATTTTTCATGAGTTCTGATCAAACTCAAGTTTTGTTCTTTACTTAAAGAACATTCTTTCCTTAAATGTTGTCATAGAAGTTAAAAGCTAAATCAATGTCTTTTTTTCTTTTTTTTTTCTGGTATGTCTTTTCTTTAGTGTTCCCTAAACATCTTGTCATGCAGTTATCCATGTACCTGCACTGGGGGGTTTAACTCTGGTTTCAGACTTCTGTTGACTACTTCAAGTTAAAGGACATAGAATCACATTTCTAGTTTTCTAATTTCAATGTTCTTTCTACATGCCATTTCAAAGACTGAAAATTTTTTAAAAATTCTCTTCCATTTTCTATCTTCAGAGATAAAAGAGCAGCTATTATTTCACCAACCTGACTCTTCTTATTTTAAAACACACTGGAAACATATTAGAAACTACTTCTTCAACAAATACTCTTCTCTGCACACTTTCTTCTCAAGGGAGATGAGAGAAGTAAAGAATAGGAAGCTGCTAAAGCTAAGTTTCTGAAATATTTCTGTAAGCAAAACATCTAAGAGTAGTACAGAAGTCTTTGTTAGCTGGAAATGGAATCTGGAGAGACTACAATCCCCCACCCCCTCCAAAATGGATATATTATTTTAGTATCACAGTTCACGCTGGTATGGTTAATACTTTTTCACTACAACCTGATCAAGCATTATTAAGTAGTAATGAATATAATTTGCACACATAAATAATCCCATGAAGCTAATGAGTTCATTTCAATGGATGTAGTTTTACTTATGCTTATGTCTCTGCTCCAACTGAATCTTATTTAATAAAAAGTACACCTCTTCTTTATCTAAAGGTAATTTCAGCACCACTAATAGGCTCTTATTATTATCAGGTGGTGGAAAAATGGGAAGGAGAAAGGGAACATATAATCATTACAGGATAACCTACAGAGAACACAGACGGAGTACCAGCAGGTGGGAGATGGAGCTAATAATGCCACACACGGAAGCAATCAGTGTATCCAAAACATTCTGGCAACATTGATGTATTCTCAGGCTATTGAGAGATGACAATACAGAGGGAAGTTCCTATGAGAGTAAGTTGGAGAAGACTGTATGCTGAGAAAGAAGCTCCATCAGAGAAAAGTTGCCTGTGGTAGATGAAATGCATGTGCAGAAACTGATGCACTGAAGAAACATAGTTAAGGTCAGCAGTGGGATTTTCTCTAAAAGGTGTTTGGAGGGTTTTTTTGTGCAACAATGGATGACCAAAATTGAGGGCAAGGCTGCTGAAGTATGGCTCTAGTGAATAGAGTTGTGTGTGATTTTCACTAGGCTGGAAAATTCTTGTGACATCTTTCAGGGCCAGTGAGAATTTGAAATACATTCAATGCTGTTACTAGGCTGAAAGATACACTGCAGGAAAATAAAAATAATAATCAACATGTAACACAGTTCATTCCATTTAAATTTCTCTGGTTTTGCTAATGTTTGCTTAATGTGTACTAGCACAGTAGATGCATTGTAGAGTAACCATTACATCAATTATGAGACATAATAGAAAGTCACTAGAAGATTTTTTAATGATATTTTTATGTCAGTATTTACATATATAAAGAAGTAATGCTTTTACAGTTACTATTTACACATCTGACTAAATTACAATAAGAAGATAACTAATTAAAGCAGGCTGACAGTCTGTTGATTTTGCTTTGCATTTTTTCTGTTAGTTTTCCTCATTGAGTTCTGGCCCAGACCTTTTCTTTCACAGATTACCAGTTGGAAACAATGGTCTGCTTGGGGAGAGCAGGAAGAAGCTGGATAGCAAAAATAGGGAAGGGATTTAAATGCATCCAGTGATATGTAGGTGCCATAGTCCATATTTACAATTCTTGAAATCCCCACAAAGCTGCTTCTCAGGTTCATTTTAGCTGGAGATGAGCATACTCTGGCTGTCCAGCACTGAACGTATTGACACTGAGGCCAGGGCTGAACTTGCATGTGATTGTAGTTTTGATCCAGAAGCAAGAAGTGCTTCATATAAAATCCTTTTACAATCTCAGTCAAGAAGAGAGAAGATTACAGTACACCCTAGTACCAGCCTGGGTGAATGGACACATGTATACAGCATTCTCCAGTTATTCTCCAATTAGTACTGAAGATGAGATACAAACACTGTGTCTGGAACTGTGGAACCTCTCAACCCACAGCCAAACATCCTGGACACTTGGACACAGAACCATATTCTGGTCTAAAATATTCTGTACATTATGTGGAAAAATGAAAAATGTATCTTTTCAGAAAGTGTATTAAAGAATCCGTATTAGAGAATTTTGTAAGAATCCATTTTAGAGATTTTTTTTTCTATTTTCTTCTGTTCTAGCTTCTAAACTTGTAAATTATTTAATTTAATATTCGGGTTTTGTGGCACATCATTTTTTTAATTATTTCTGAATTATGCAAAGCTGCTAAAATGAAGACTACTATAGAAAATGTTTGTTCATTTCCCCAACTCAGGCCCTGAGACAGAGGAGTTCTTCATTTTTCTAGAACATGTTGAGACCATATATAACCAAAGAGAATTTGAAACTGTGGAGCTTCTGTGAGCCATTTTAATGGTTCGCTCTGTCAACTGAGCAAAGAGCCAGTTTCCCCAGATTTTTTATATTTCTTTTCATAGAATCTATATACTGTTACAGATGGAATAACAGGTTCCTAATCTTTTCACAGTAGATAAGTAGCTCTTTTTAGAAAGATAAAAATGTAATAGCTTGATCTTTACAGAGGCAGACCAAATTTGATAAGCTAACTAGTGGCAAATGCTTGAGATTAAATTATTGGATTTCTACAACTGGAGATAACAGCAAGATCAATCATGATTTGAACATGAGAATTATTGAGATATGTTTGAAGTCCTACATAAACATTGTTCACTGACAAATACTACCACTAAACAGAAACTACACACATGACATCAAGTACTCTTTAAAGAACAGTTTCAATTATTTTCTTTTGTGATATAAAATATATTAAAAAAACCTTTAAATTATTAATATTTCAGCTTGTTTAAATGTCTTCCCAATTTATTATTAGAGTTGCTATGAAAAGGAATTTTAGATGATAAAAACATTGTCCTGTTTTTATAAGGAATTCTTATTAAAATGGCTTTTAATTCTAGCTATTGTTGAAATAAAAATCTTAAAAAAGGAAAACCTGTCTGGGATTTGTTTTTTTCTTTCGGTTGGGTTTTTTTTTTTTTTCACATCAGTGGTAAATACTTGCCTTTATTCTTGTACCTTTTGGTAATTTTTCCTTTAAAAGCCTCAAAATTTACTAATGATCGTATGTAGTTGAAAAATACGAGCAGAAGCTTTTCCTTTCCTTTGGCTGGTTCCACTGCACAGGAACTTATCCCCAGATGAATTTCTAAAGAAAATTGTATGACTCCATGGATGACTCAATATGACTGTTTGTCATCCATTGCGGCTAAGTGTTGAACTACTTAATCTAGCTAGTTTTCTTAATGATCAGCAATAATTTTTATATAATGAGATCTTTCCCACATCCACCACTACATTGTTTAAATTAGTTTGTCTTTTCCATTCTGTTTTGTATCAGCTCTTCATATTTCCTGATTTATTTTCTGCTTTTACTCTTTCACCTGATTTACTTTACACCTCCCACTGCTCATCAGAAAAGACAACACTACAATTTTAGTATTGGCAACATTTATGTCTGTGTTTAGGTATTACTATTTATTATGTCTGTCATACTTGGTGTTGGAAGTTAATCGTAATTAAAACTCCCATTCTAAATAGCTAATCTTTCTGATACAATGAGGAGTATAATTTTTCACTAATAATTGTTGTTAAATGACCATATTGGGGTATGACATGTTGTGTATCAAATTCTGTCTATTATCTAACACAATCAAGCTTTTATTGTAAATTTAGAGGCAAGTAACTTTCCAAAAGCACTTGACATTACTGGAAAGGCATAACATAACCTAGATGTTCTAGTGTGAATTTTCCCATAAAACATAGGTTCAAACTGACATTGAGAATAATGATATTAAGACATCAACTGCTGTGATTTTGTATTTCTGAGTAATTAAGTGTTGCATGACATAGATTTTCTCTGTAGCCAAAGTTCTTACAGGACAATTTGATTTCTACTGCTACATAAAGATGGATATACACTTTCAGTTATAATCCCTGTAAATAATTCACCATCTGAATTTACTGTAGTGGAAAGCTAGTCATCTGAGCCACATAGGGTATAAGAAAATAGTAAAGGGGTATGTTTCTTTTAATTTATATTTACATCTGTATTAAGCAGACACCTAAAACTGAGCTATTTGCTTACATCTTAAAAGCTGGATAAAGAGAATATATAGATCTAAGAAACTGCTCATCAACAGAAAATTCTTAGAAAAAAATTATTTTGGATATAGTTTATTTTTAATAAAGATTGCAACATTATGAGATCTGTTTATTAATGACCATTTAGAAAAGGAACAAATTCACTTTGAAAGCATTGAAACAAAACAAAAATATTATTTTTCTTAAGTTTTCTGAGTCTTGGACGACATGGTCTAGGGTGAGACATCTCTGCCCATGGCAGGGGGGTTGGAACTAGATGATCTTAAGGTCATTTCCAACCCTAACCATTCTATGATTCTATGATCGTTGTATATCTGCTTTTTCAGTAGCATGTTGTTATCATTTCTAAGACTTTGTTTTCTTTAGTCACATTTACTTTTTCTGTTCTATAGCTTTCTTTTTGCTTGTTTCTTAACTTCTTTAAGTTTCACTGAATTGCAGAATCAGAGTGAACAAAAAGAATCACCTTTTTCTGTCTCAGCTGGGACAATATCTGTAAGTGGCATTACCAATGTGAGAGTGAAGTTTCTAAAAGAAATGGTTTCTGATTCTTTTATAAATAACAAATAAGCTCACCTCAACTAAAATCTTTAAGAAGAAAGTACAGTTTTTATACAACCTCATTCAATTGCAATAGACTTTTCAGTACTTTTCTACTGTATTTGTTCCAATATCTTAAGCCATAAATCTTGACAGCTGTTGTTATTTAAATACAAATCCTTCAATAACAAATTAATATAAATTCATGTCAAAGTAGGAAGTGACAATAACTGTACAAAATTAACAGAATTCTAACTAAAGACTGTTTTCTCTATAAATATTTTTCTTTAACAGATTTTCAGATTTCCAAATAAAAAAAAATTAGGCCTTAGGTGTTTGTTTGACATCAGTGATATTTATTGTGTGTATTTAATTAGAGAAACCTCTCTATTGCAAAGAAATATTCTAATCATCATGTTTGTTGTTTGCAAAGAAAAATTAAGATATGTATTTTAAGCACATATTTCACTACTGCTTGCTAGTTATTAACAAAGTACAGTCAGAAAATATCTGATAAATGAGTGCTTAAAGTAGGTTAAATAAGATGTGAAACACACATATTAATGAGGGAGAAGAGTTTTTCAACATTCCTGTTGCAGTGCTTTTGATTACCAGGCTACTGTGACTCCCAGTCCTGATAAAAACAAACAAGGAAAGCAAGTAGTAAAAGCCTCAAACAAAATAGTAACTTGAACTGCAGTTATAAAACAGCATAAAAGTCTTCTACTATTTTGGCAGCAATAAATCCATGTTTTCTTGTTACAATTTCAGCATGACTGATCAGAGAAAAGTTTACCAAAAGTATTAGGCCATATCTAATCTCAATTTATTTAAAAATCAACAAGGCACAATTTTATTGTAACTATATGCTGGTACCAAAACCAGTATGATTTCAGAATATAGGGTTATATGTATTGAACTACATTGACATGTACTCCAAAATTATGAACAAATTAATTAAAAGTTTTGCTATATTTTGATTTGATCCTTTCCTTTGCATTTTATCTTTTATTATTTTCACATGTAACCAGTCTTTAATTTTCAAATTGTCAAAACTGAAAATGTCTTATTAGACCAAAGAGATAACATTGGTTGTGAATCAATATTTATTGTTGTACACTGAATGTATTTTTATTAAAAATGCTGTTCTAATTCAGAAAAGAGTTTTGGTTTTGTTTTTTAATAAATTTTTATTGAAGGTTTTCTTAATTTTTGTCTTTTAAAGATTTCCTGATTGGTGTAAATGGAGATTTTATTTTATTTTATTTTATTTTATTTTTAACCAATGGCATTTCCTGCTGGACAAATTTTTCTTTTGTTATTTTTTTTGTTTTTTTCTTCCCAGTGTGTCTAGGTATGTTAGCAGCCTAACTGAACCAAATGGATCATTCATGTAGATATGCAGCTGAGCTTGACCTTGAAATGGAATCTTAGATCACAACATTGCTGATGACTTGCATGGCATGTTGAGGTGAAAAAAACAAAGAGGAAAGAGGAAAGGGGAAAGAGGAAGGAAGACAGAGAAAATAAGAAAGAGGAAAGGTGAGGCAAAGCAAAGTGAAATGAAGAGAACAGAAGTGAGAACATCCTTTGTAGCTGTATGAACTTTGCAGGAAGAGTTATATAAACCTGCTTTTTTTCCTTAAATGTGTAATTGCACTTACGTTATTATCTTTTTTCCTGTTTTTTCTCTTTTTCTCTATAAATTCCACATTGCTTATTTTCTAACACTCTTTGAGAACTGAGCAACAGGACTACATTTACACTATCTGTAACTCTGCTTAAGACAGAAAATAACCTGCAGATGAATTCAATTTTAGAAATTTTTCACTGATGACAGTTGAGCAGAAGCCTAGAAAAATAAAATTTCTCCCATATTAATGACTCTCCCACATATTTATGATTTTTACTTTCACCCTGGAGAGGGCCTTTACTTTTTAGGACCTGTCCCTTGCACTACCATTTGCACATCACGTTTTACTGAGAGTGCAAATATTATCACCCTATAATGTTACTTGCATTTGCATGCCTATGTTGTACTGTAAAGTGACATTTAGCAGCATTTACTTTTTGGCTGCCATTTCCTCATCTTGCATAATACATTTTTCTTACATTAGAAGCTGAGGCACAGGAAAATTATAAAGTTTGAGTGTACCTGTGGGATGACAGTGTGATAGACATCTGTGAAACAAATGCAGACTTATGGTGAGCAGGTTCCACTGCAACCCCCTAAAATGGCATTTTATAATATGGCAGGCTTAAATGGCAGAATGTTTAACAATCACAAAAAAATATTACATCATGTAAAACTGTAGCACAAGGGAAAAATGACAACAGTGTGCAAAGCTGCAGCTGATCCTGCTTGCCATATGGTATGTCACTCACTCTAATAACACTTACATTCCTCAGTAAGTGCCCTTAAATATCAGGGAGTGAATAAGGCAGTACACAGATTGCAAAAGGAATTTGTAATCATGTATATGAACTTTTTACTTTCAGGAATCATTCTACCCTTATATTAACAGAATACCATTTAAAAATGCATATATCTTAGAACATTCCCGCAGCTAGTTTAAATTCTACTTGGGCAAGTGATTAAAAGAAAGACTTCCTTAACTAATATAAACAAAAAAAAAAGCACCCCAGACTGTGAACAAATAACTGCTATAATTTCTCTCCTCTCCCCTTTCAGGATACTGTAATTTTCACACAAATATAGTTTCCATATCTCTATTTTTTCAGTGTATTCTATTCTAACGGATCGTGATGAGAAATCAGCTACCTCAAGTTGTCTGAAGGGTGATAGTTTGCCCTTCATCACAGATGTATGGTAAATTGTTTAACTGTTCACTATTTCTCACAATGCAAAAGCTAGAGAGCACTCAACGCAAGTTTCATGCAGCAGTCTTGAAATAAATAAAGGAAGTACTTTGTCATAGCATGCCTGTAATTAAATTGTGGAACTCATTGCCACAAGACGCTGAAGAAGCCAAAGGTGTAATTAGATTCTTAAAAGGACTTAAGACAGACCCATCTTCTCTATTGAACACAGAAGTCTGGAGCCTTCATTGCAGGAAGTTGCTCAGACCCCTACTGCTGTAAGAGCATGCCAGAAGAAAGGATCACGCTAGGCATGCTTGTTCCCCATACTCTTGTCTTTTGAAGGAAGGGTCCTGGGACACATGAATCCTTGTCCTTATTTGATATGCTGTTTTACAGAAGTATTTACACTGGACTGAATTCAGATCCAGCACTGTTAGTAATTTTTTGTATATTTCACTGGATACTGAAACGTGGAAACACAAGAAAACTGAACCCGTAAGTTCAGGTTTGGTTTTTGTTGTGTTTTTTTCATTTGGGTTCTTTTTTTCCTTTATTTTTCCTTCTGGAAAAATACAAAAAGCAAAATGAGCCTGAGGCAAACATGAATCATTACATTATTTATTCTTTTTAGAATGTGTGAGCTTTTAGAGATAAGCAAGTCACATTCTATTCTGACACTCTTTAGGGGACAAATTCAGTCCTTTACTACTATGTGAATAAAGGATTGTTCTGACATTGTTTTCTGATTTTAATATCTTCCTTGTATATCTTGCAGTTCTGTGTGCTGGAACCACCCCTGTCCTATGAAATTGTGAAGATGACTGGGAGTTAAATATTTCTTTTTACAGTTTGTAGTTTGTAAGATCTTCCCTGACAGGAAAGTAAGCATTTTTCCATCAGCTACTTAGTGAGAAGTCTACCCTTCTCCTAATTTTATTGGAACTATTTCTAGCTATACACTGTTACTTAAGCAAAAATCTTACTGGTTTATCTGCAAAATTCTTTAGCTCTTCTGTGATATAGCTACTGTGGCAAATCGGTTAAAATGTACCACTAAGAAAAATCCTGCAATGACAGGTAAAAAAAGCAATTTGACTATAGATGTTTCTTCTATTTCTAAATTCTGCAAAATAATCATTCTTTCTGTGCCACTTAAGGAAGCAAAGGCGGGTTGGGATTAGGATGTGAGATCTTAAGAGGTTTTACAGGGTGAGATATGTTCAGCACACGACATCACTTCTGAGGTAGTTCCTGTAGCATTATGTCTACTATATTTTTTTTTCAGCACTTTGATAGATTTTTCTTTTTTTTTAAACTTTCCAAGCTAGCAGAGTATGCATCAATAAAAGACAGATCTCAGTGTGGGAGATTTGGTAAGATTTTCTTGTTATTTTTCCAACAACTTTGACCTCATGCACATGAGTCAGGACATTGTTTTTCTATTAACTGGCAGATCCAATTCTTTATGATACTTATCTCAGTCAGTAAATATCCTAATACCTCTGCTCACACTTTTCATGTCCCTACTCACTATGGGAACGCATTTCAACTTTCTCCCACAGTTTTTGTCACCCTGAGAGTTTTCTCTGATCAGTTTGTAGAACTGTGTTTTTCTGCAAGCTATTTCCTCTGAAATGACAGGTCTTTTCTGTCAACATTTCTGTCATCACCAGCAATGCATAACATTGGAGAATGCCTGTCTGATTTTTCCTATTGTCCATTTCCACAGTTTACTACAGTATCGTTTGTCGCTTCTCTCTGTTCTTCCCCAGTTAGGTACTGACTGACTGAGCTGGAGCAACTGACCTGATGGTTTCATCATCTGGGACTGCAGACCTGTCTTTTCCATCACAGTACTTGGTATCTGGGGATCAGGGTCAATATCAGTCCTTAGCAGAGTTTTTACATTTCAGGGTAGTATTTCATCTGTGTGATTTACCAATAGTTTCTCAGGCTCTGACAAGAGTGAGCTTCAAGTACATTTTCTTCCCACAAAGCACTAGAAGAAAATGTTAGTCAGAGCAAGCAGATTATCTAAACAGAGCCTGATGAGTCTGTGTCCCTGATCCTTGATCTTTCTTAATCCATGTTTGCTTAATTCATTCTAATCCATGACCTTTGTTCCCACTTTAGCTTTATGGTGCCCCACATTCAGCAGAGCATCATGTCTTGGCAGAGTATCAGTGCATCAGGACTCCAGGATACTATCATCTATGGCCATTGTCAAAGAGAAGGGACCTGGACAGCAGTCAGGTTAACTGGTGATTCTTCATGGAAGATTAAAACAGTAACAACAGTAAAAGGATTATATCTCATCAAGATTAGCATCCTTTCCCTAGCAGGGGTGCTAGTGCTTTCTTGTTTTTTAAACATGATCTTTGAAATGATAAAATAAATAGCAACTGAATGGTAGAACACAGCTAACATGTCAGCAATTATATATCAGTGTCACACCGTATTTTTGTAAGAGCAATATCATTACAAGTGAGAAATTAAGCTCATTGGTTTGGAGAAGTTTGTGAAATATATAGAGAAAGCTGCATGGTTTTATGCTATACAAGTGTTATTTTCCTGAAAAAGTAGAAGACAGGGATAACAAATATAACTTTGTATATTTTTCTAGATTCCATTGATTAAGATAATGCAGCTTTTCCATTACAAGTCTTCTCCCATATAAGGACATAACAGTAAAATATTGAGTGACATTATATAAAAGTTTTTCAGCTGACCTTTCACCTTGGAAATGCACATAATTTTCACTCTGGAATATCACTGTGAGTCAGTATATACAAACTACTTGAAAACAGAATTTTTTTCTTTTTTTTTTTTATAAACATGCTTTATATCCTTTAACATACATTTAGAATACACCCTTTGGGATCTCATTTATAAATTATACACTTTTCTTCCTGCCTGTCTTTATCCGCACAGTGTATCATATACCAAATGATGGTGAAGCCTTAAGTCTCTCCAGTGTACTTTAAACAGGCATTAACATATGTATCTTTAAGCACGATGAAATAACTTGGAATGAGACTGGGCCAACACAATTTGAAATGGAAAATTAAAAGAAACACAAGTAGAGCTGTAACAAAGGAGCAACAGAAGTAGATAAAAATGTTAGATAAAATGGTTCTGAAAAGTTACATGCAATGACTCTGCAAGCCCTGGGGTAGTTCCACAGCAACTTGAGCAGATAGTACTTCATGTAGCAAATAGAAAATGACACTTGCCAGAATATGACCTTGACAGAATTATTTGAGTACTATTTCGAGTATGATCGAACAACTTCCTCATTATTTTAGGCAGTAAGAGGTTTTCCAGAAAGCTCTTGTCTGCTAGTTCTTATTATACTTTCTGCTTTTCGTGAGTGGTGGGAGAGGAGTATAAGAAATATAATAGCATTTAGGTTTTAAACTTTTTTTCTAGGTTCTTATTTGGTCTTCACTACATGGGTGTTTGAGCAGTTTACAAATATGAATTCCTTTACTTTTCCAGGGAAACTAAATTATTGTCAAAAGAAAAAAAAATACTGTCAGAAAAGGAAAAATAATATTGTTAAAAGAGAAAAAACATAGAAAACTGAGGCACAAAGAAACTGACAGTAGATCAGATCTTTAAGGGTATTTATGAATCTCGAAAACAAACTGGGTAGAACATAGATGTTTTAGACTCAGAAAATAGCAGGATGACAGGCACTGAAGTTTTCTCCATTTAAAATATTTTTTTTTTTTAATTTAATATCCTGTTACTACACATGCCAAGGAGATTCACCATCTTGGTGGTGCTGAATATCTAGCATATCGTCTCTGCCCAAGATTTATGACTAACATTTAGTCTGGCACACATCACAGCAGTCACAGATGTACTTCTGTACTATGTCTTAACACTTAAACCGTTTTTCCAAGCAGCAATTCCTCTGTCATGTTAGCCTAGAGGACCCCTAACCCTGCCTCTTGGAACAAAAAGAGCTAGGTAGGAGTCCCTTGCCATTAAGCCTGTTGTGTATTTAATACTCAAGAATAGAAGCATCATGGGCCTGGAAGAAAAGTAAGGAAAAGAAACCTGGTCATGCATTCTTATTCCTACCATCCTAGGCATTGTGAGGAAAAGCTTTTAGCTTCTTTTCCCTGGAATGCTTCAGCATTCAGTACATTGAGATTTAATGTAAAATTCATAAAACTTCCAAGATCAGATTTTATAATTACTGTCTGTCACGTTTATTCTGGCCCTTAAAATTCAATATCAGATTTCCCCTTGCCTTATTTCCTTCTCCCATGAGTCTTGTAATCTTGGCTATGTATTGGCTGTATCTCAGCAGCTTGATGTAGTGGGTTGCCTTTCTTGTTATGCATCCCCACATGCTCTGTATTCCGAAAAGTATACGCCTAACAGGTAGGATCTGTACTGCTTGGATAAAAGTAATAAGAACCCACTTCCTTCTGCGACTGCTGTCTCACTTCCTGACTCTGTTTTTTGGTTTGTTTGAGAGTTTTTTTTGGGGGGGGAGTGGGGTGTGAGTTTTTTGTTTGTTTATTTATTTGATTGCTTGCTTGCTTTTTCTTCCTGAAAACAGCTATCACTGTTACAAATTTGAATTTACATGATGTAACTACCCATGAGATGTAAAGCGAAGCAAAAAGGAGAGTTGTATCCTATAATCACCTCATTTAGGTATCCATCCATCTATAAATATCTAAAACGAAGGACTTACTAATAAAGACTGGAGTTGCCTTAGGTTTCTCTATAGTTAGTAGAGCAAAGCAGGCTTCTCCAGAGACAATTTCTCTCTCTGGAGAAAGTGAGAGTCTCCAGAGAGACTGTATAGTCAACCTAGATTGTGAAATCAGGTTTTAAAATTATAAAAATACAAAATACAGGTTTGAAGATTATTAAACGTGAATATAGGTGAGGCGAATTCTATATGTATTAAAAAACGCACTTGATTTTTTTAATATATTTATGGTGAAAAAATTATTATTCTATTAGGATTTACTAATAGTAGAAATACCTGAATTCAGTGGGTTTCTTGAAGCTCATTAGTGTTATTTGAATAGCAGGTAATTTCTCTCTCCAGCTCAGTTTTGGTCTTAATTTGCTGACTGCCCATGGTTTATAAATGTTAGTTTGTTCTTAAGTTCTCTTTTGACCCAAGCACTTCCCTCCTAAATTAAGTCCTAGCATGGTTCAATGGATTGCACACTCCAACAAACGCTTTCAATAAGGCATTACAGATAAGAGGGGGTATTCTTCCCCTATGCTGAGCAGGTATGACTGAGCACTGGAATAGGTTGCCCAGGGAGGTTGTGGAGTCTCCTTCGCTAGAGGTATGCAAGAGCCCACAAATCTGAGCGGTGTGTTCTAGGTGACCCTGCTTGATGACCACCAGTGGTCCCTTTCAACCTCAACCACTCTGTGATTCTGCGATTACTTACCAGGTTGGGGACATTCCTACAGTCCCCTATGTCCTTAGTCACCCTCTCAAGATATATGATATGTGACATATGTCCACTTTTTCATGCTAGAAAAAGCCTTTCAGGTAAGCTGCAACATCATTGTTTCATAAAATTGTGTCATTATTTCAGACACATTCATTTAAAGTCCTTTCTTCAACTCTTCCATCAATAAATACATATACACACATATATACACAGACTCATGCACACATAATGTATCTATTTCATATATATGTATCTATCTTATATATACATACGTACACATATATTTACAAATAGACCTTGTACAAACAATACAAGGCCCAGAAAGGATCTAAAGCCAAGAACTGCTCATGCAAATACTGCTTCTCTACCCTAGAGCAGATGACTGACTACTGAGATTGGCTGCCAAGCTTCCCTCCCTGGGGTGAATGCAGTTAGAAGACTATATGTAGTCTGATTTGCTACAACTTGTACCTGCAACTTTTTTATTCTAGAATAAAAAATAGTTATATTTTTTATCTATTTTCATTATTTACTGTTTGTTTATTTATTCTAGAATTTAAAAAACTGTTCTGTTATCCTTTTTCTACTTTGTATTTCATGTACATTTTGCATCTTGTTTTATAGTAAAATCTTTGGGGTAGGGTTTTTTTTTTACTTTAGGCTTGTAGAGCCCCCTTTGATTATGTAAGACCATAAAAAAAATTTATTTCAATGTCCCAACTAAACAAGCTGTGAACTAGTTTAGCTAGCCAAAAGAAATGTA
>NW_009929298.1:0-3282 GCF_000696875.1 Nestor notabilis
TCTGTTTTGGTACTGTGGTCATTTGTGTTCACAGCGAAGGGTCCATCGTGGTTGTTCGGCACCCCTGGCACAACAGAAGGGAGGTGGACCTTGGAAGAGCCAGGGTGGTGGAGGTGCTGCCACCCCTCTGTGCAGCGATGGGGAGGTGGGCATGGGTCACCTCGATGCCCATATGCCATCCTTGCTGCCCGCAGGCTTGGATTTTGTGTGGATCTGGGCTGGTGGGATATGTTTGTGGAGACCTTGGGTTGCTGCTCTCTGTGATCCACTGATGTCTCCTCCAAGTTGTGTCATTAAAGACTTGTGTGCTCTATGGGAGAAATCATGGGCAGAGGGCTCCCGGTCAGTGTTTGACCAGTGAAGTGCCGTGTGTGTGGAGGAAGACCTAGGGTCTGGGAATCACAAGTGATGGGGAGCTTGGTTCGGCATGGCCCATGATCCCGTACCTCTCCTGTGTTTGGGTTGGGGCGCCTGTTCTCAGCAAGTGGCTCCATGGGGAGGAGTGAGCCTTTACCACTGTCCAGTGCTGGGGTGGCTGGTTTGGCTTCAGGCTGCAGGTAACCAGCTGCTCCTCTGGCTGCAGCCCATGACATGTTTTAGGCAGTGCTATGGGGAACATCCCTCTACAGACAGATGGTGTGTGGTGAGAACGCATGTGCTCCGACACAGTCTGACCACAGCCTCTTAGTCCAGGCCAGGATGCAGCATGGAAGCCATGTAGATACCTCAGTGTAGTCCTCCAGCTGCGCTTGGAAGCCAAGTCTGAGCAAGTGCCCTGTGCGTCCATGGAAGAGAAAAGCTCCAACCAATGCATGAATGAATCTTGATGGTTTCCATGCCAGGCTTAGGCAGACTTGCTTTGTCTCCCCAAAACACATGGCTTCCCACCAGCTTGTCAGAGCGCAGCTGGGCACAGAGCAGCGTCCTTCTCTGCCTTGCTTCCCTCAGCATCCTGCACCCGTGGCTGCTTCCAGCCCTTGTTCCATGTGGAAACCACCACTTAAACCCTGAATTAGAAACGTTTGAGTTTATTTTCCCTTTAGCCAAGGCTTGGCAAATCTCCTGCTTGTCGCTGGTGTGCTGAGATGTTTGTGTCTGGAGAAGAACTTTATGTCCAGACCTTGGGGCTCGCACTGCACCAACACTTTTGCTCTTTTTGCTCCTCAGAAGCCTCCTTGTGTGGCACAAAGTGGGCTATTTTGGGTGATCCCTCTGCCCCTGTGTTGTGGGATAGCTTGGTATGATGGGGGCTGGGACTACCCCCGCCCCATGGGCTGCTGTGTCTTGTGAGCTGCCTGATCCACAGAGGAGATTTGTTACTGGGGTTGATGCGGTGCCTGGTGCGAGCCATGGCAGGATATCCTCTTTGCCCATTGAGCTGAGCTTGTAGGGATTTCACTGGAGAAAGTGCCTGGGGTGAGAGCACGGAGCATGGCTGGTGCTGGGGACAGGCTGCGTGGCGCTGGGGACCTGCTGAGCGGGGATGATGGGGTGTCCTCCCCATCTCTCCTCCTTGACAGCCTGCGGATCAGCCCCGGGGCTCAGCACCCACCTCCCTGTTTCCATCAACACGCAATCCACTGACCGACTTGGCACGGAGAGCCAGGAGCAGCGGTAATCCAATTTGGGCAGTTTAGCTGCACTTTGCTATCGGGAGCTTTAATCCAGCTAATGACCCCGGCTTCGGGGGGTGAGTAACTGGTGACCATTTGATCCTGTTTTCCTTTCCATCACTGGAGGACGGAGCCTGAGGCTGATTCCGAGTCCTGCCCCTGCTGTGGGGAGCGGTTTCCAGGTATAGTTGCGAGTAGGGTGAGGGCAGCGTGGAGAGGCACTGTAATCCCTGCTTTCCCTTCGGGAGATCCCTCCTTTCCCTTCCTGTCTTCCATCTGCTCCCCTCTTTGGTGAAGATAAACCCTTCTGCCGGAGCTGTTTTGCAACACACTATTATTTTCAGAAAGGAGAAGCCAAGGAAAATCAAGCCTCTCTCTTCCCTACTGTTAATGTACAAAATACAGGGGTGGGAATTGCATTAAAATGTATATAATTATATTGGAGGGAGGGGAAAAAAACCCCTTGCTAATTGCACGGCTGTTTTGAACTGATAAATGCTGAGTGATTCGTGTTTTCCGGGGAGTTTTGGAGCAGAGCTGTGGTCTGGTGCATGAGGAGTTGGGAGCAGGGCTGGTTTCCCGTCGTTATCAGGAAGCTGGATAGGATGCTCGTCATCCTGGAATGCGCTGGGGTAGCACAGATTGTGTCCGGGGCCCGATCTTCTGCCGTGGCACTGGACACAACCGGTGCTACCCTCATCCAGGCAAATCCCAGTGTTGTAGGAACCCAGGAAGTCCTTTTATATGCTCAGTGAAGCAACTGCTTGTGTGTCAAAACATTCAGCCTCTTGCAGAAGTAAATCCCTGGTGAGAGGAGAGGCAGATTCCCATCAGTACTTGTGTTGGGGGGAGTGGAAATATCCTGCATGATGTAGCTCCATATCCAGGGGCTGTTGTGTTGGCGCCAACGGGTTCTGACCCCTTTGGGCAGGGTGGGAGGAAGGACGGGCTCATGTTTGGAATGACACCGATGTGAAAACCACGTTTCCTTCTGCAAATGCTGAGTTGGAGCTGCCGATAACATCGCAGGTAATTGTGATGGCAGCGAGCTGTTTGCTCTGTGCTCTTCCTGTGCAGACTCTGAGCTTCGGCAGGGGAAGAGGAAAACCCAAAAATATTTTAGGAGGAGTTTATAAATAGCCCTGGGGCTTGGCTGGTGGGCAGGATGTGCTGCAGAGCTGGTCCATGGCCAGGCTTGTGGCCCTTGGAACGCTTTGCTGGGTGGTGGGAAGTCCTGTCTTGTTGTTTTGGCCAGCTCGAGGATGTGTTGTTGGTCTCTGGGAGCTGGAGGGGGGGCTGAATGTTGGGTTTTACCCTGGACCGTGCTGCCTGGTACCAGAGCAGTGGCATTGCTGGGGCATGAGCCCAAGCTTACAGGGCTCTGTAAGACATTTAAAGTCCGTTCCCCAGCATCGTGCTCCCTCCACCCCCGTGTCCTCGGTGGTTTTTATTCCTAGAAGTGCTGGCATGCCATCAGGGTCCCTGCCTGCCCGCTGCTGCTTATCTCAGGGTCTGGCTCCTGGATGGCGACATCCTTTCTGAAATCAAGGGGGGAGACATGGAATCCGAGCGGGACCAGAGTTGGCCCGATGAGCCCTTCTGAAGTCAAGAACCTGTTTTTCAGGCTGATGTCATCGAGAAGCAATGGGGGAGGAGGGAGGCAGGAAG
The DNA here is from genome assembly GCF_000696875.1 of Nestor notabilis. NCBI lineage: Eukaryota > Metazoa > Chordata > Aves > Psittaciformes > Psittacidae > Nestor > Nestor notabilis. The sequence goes on from NW_009929298.1 coordinate 3,282, forward strand.
G
>NW_009929299.1:0-16449 GCF_000696875.1 Nestor notabilis
CTTTCATCCGTTCGACTGCTCTAGCCTAGGGATGGCTGCGGTCGGAGACGAGCTGCACCCAGCCCCTCCTTGGAAAGTTAATTCCCTTCATGGACAACTGGCTCCGGAGCACTGCAGGGAGGAAGACTGACGTTAGTCATGGCAGGACGGGGGAGCTGCTCTACCCAGCTGGCTTGGCTGGCAGTACAGCTTTGAGGTGAAAAACGCTGGCAGCAGGCACTTGGCTTTTTAATGCCAAAGCATACACAAGTTACCCTGCAAAGCCATAGGAAGCTTTGGCTTTCACACAATTATTAAAGCTTTCTCATAATTATTCAAGCAGATTTTAGGCCACCGCGTACCATGTGGCAGTTATCTGCAATTTCTTGACCTTATAACTTCTGATTTTCTGCTGTTTATGTAGCAATTTAAGATACTGACAAAGCACCCATGTAGATCCAGCCAGGTCAATGCATGAAAAGCTTAAATGCTCAAGCCAATTTCTGTGTCCTTTCTTGAAAGTATGTTTATTTGCCTAACAAGTAGAAGTTTAAGGCAGTAAAACACTTGGGCAAGATCCATAAAAAGTACTGATGCCCAAGTTCCACTTTAAACTGATTTTCGATGTACAATAGCACTTGCCCCTAAAAAGAATCCACACTTCATACCTAATTTCATCTCTTTGATGTTCTTTAGCAAGGGAATGACTGAAGTCCTACTGTTGTGCAAGTCCTCTACTTCAGCTGACTCAATCCAGTCCAGTTGACTCACTGTGGTTGGGCTAAATACACAATGGCAATATTGAATGAACCCATAAAACAAATCACACACCACCAAATGACCTTTTTGGTTTCTTTGTTTTTCTGAGTCATGGAAAAACTGCAGTAGAACATCTTCCTTTGCACAACAGATTAGCACAGAACACTTCAACTATCATCCCACAGGCCAGAGTGGCTCACCAGCAGTACTGCCAGATGTGTACATACCATAGACAACAGTTTGTAGGAGATACCAAAAAAAAACCACCCAGGAGAAGGAGCCAGTGGATGCCTCAGGTGCAGTGTGTTATGAGTGTGTTAACAAGTGGTGAGGAAGAACCCAGTGAGACTTCCCATCTCCCAGTTCTAGGACAAGTGAGGTCAGACAGGTAGAAGATTCTATGTGTCCAAATTTGGCTTACAGAGTGTCTGGCTATAACCACTGATGAATTATATTTCACCAGTTTCACCTAATGAAGGGAAGCCTGACATCCCTATGTATCTGTCGTACTCCTGGAATGCAGAATGCAGAGGCTGTCTCCACATCCTTTAACACAAATCTTTAAGGCAATATTTTGTTTCAGGTTATTTCAGGGGAGAGAATGCTTTTCCAGCTCCCCCTCTCAAGCCAAACCTGTGACAGACTATACATTCAAGCAAGGAAAAGAAATCTTAGAAAAAATACAGGTGCTATATTATAGTTGTAACAGCAAGACAAAGGGAGCCAAGAAGTGCTCCCTCTCCTCATTCACAGATATATTGCTTTCTCTGGAAAAAGCTGGCTAAAAAGCCTAATCTGCCCTTCTTCTCTCCCCCTCTAACAACAGTTCATACAAACAAGAAAGATTTGAAAGAAGGAAAATTTGTCCAAGAATAGCAGATTTAGATATTCACTGTCCTCATTCAAAACTGTTAAATACCACAATCCCCACTCCCAGAAAAAAACCCTGACTACCTGATAGAGGAAGAAGTCACAGGAATGTCCTCCCATCTATGCCACTAAAAAAAGTGTGAAAAAACCCATGATGTCTGAAACAGAAGCTAAATGAGGCAGATGGTGCCAAAAAATATGGACTAGTCCCATACCCTTCTCACAGAAGTTGTGCCTTACACAACTGCCAGAATGCTTTCTAAGCACATTTATGCTGAAAATAAAATACCAGTAAGATAACACATATACCACAGTATTGTTCAAGAACACTTTATTCATCTCTTAAATTTTCAAATTATATTTTCAGTCAATTTTATTGGAATAAATAACACCATTTCACCTTTTCCTTGCAACATGAATTTGGGAACTGTGCTGTGAAATGCAACACTGATTTGGTATTCGTTACAATGCTGTACCTAGCCACCAGCAAAGAAGGAACTTTGGAAGGGAAAACAGACTCCCTCTGTTCTACTACCTCATTCAAGCTTTCCAGTCAAGGGAAGTCTAGATGTTCAGGAGGCATGAATATACTATGAGATTGCTGGTGTCTAGACAACATGGAGATGAGGAATTGCAGGCAATCTACATGAGTATTCCCATGATTTCTTCTAACAGTGAAACTATATAACACTCCTATGAAGGCAGGTGAGTAAGAAAAGGCTTAATGGAGCCCAATCTTAAAAATACTGGAGAGAACTAACTGAATTACTCTTTTTCTTCTAAAGTATTTAATCCACTTCACCAATTTATCAGCATGCTTTAGGACTTCCTTCTCTGAAGAAGTGGCATCAACATCTAATGTAATTACTTAGACCAAAGGATGGATGGATGAAGACCATACTTATTTTTCGAGTACTATAATTATTTTATATTATAATGTACTTTTGTAAACAGATAAAATAATTTCTATTATAATTACTTATACTGCAGTGGAATTAAGACTCATGATGGCATGGATGGGTATTAGGTGCTGTATAATCACAGGCTATGACAGACCCCCAGCCCCTGAATACATGTAACAGAAAGTTCCAAAATGTCAGTTCTGCCTCATTGCACATAATTCATAATAAACCTGAGAAGAATAAAAATTACTGGAGAAGTTCATGTCTGAGTTTCTAACAGGTATTACTAATGGTAAGATTTAAATTCCAAATACATACTTCAAAGTAATTCATATATATCATGCAAATAAATCATGTATGTTCTAGTAGGAGCCTTATCTAGTTCCTTTGGTAGCAAATAAAAGCAGTGTTTACTTCTGCAGGTATTCAATCGGGCTTATTTAAACAATGTGCATTGTAAGTAATACATGGCACTGCTAGAAAACAGCAGAATTAATAGTACATGTTTTCCAAGAAGTAGATGTCATGAACACCTTATGCTCTCCAAACAAAATACCCCTTCATCACATCCAGGAGGTTGCCCATTTCCCCGTATGCTTTCTGCCATTTCACCACAGTAGCCCCCCAAGTTGTTTCACAGGGTCCTCAGTGTTCCCTGTCCCTCAGTGTCCTCTGGAGCTCCGCTCACTCCCTTGGCGTGCCAAAACCTGCAGTATCCTTACAGCCCACATAGACCCCCAAGCATACCCCCAGTTCTGTGCTCCTTGGACCCTCCACGTCACTGAAACCTCACCGTGCCTTGGCCCACCCTGATGTTACCCCATGAAGTCACAAGCGTCCTGTGTTGGCAGAACAACCTGCTGTTCAGCTCACAGGGGAAGGTGTTTGTCTTGCAGGAGAAGGCTGCAGGTCAGTCCAGAGTGTGGTCCCAAACACAGCACCTAAAGGTAGAATTTCCTTTACTCTTCCCTTGCCATGGTGTGGACCGGCCCGCAAACAGGGCATTCCCTCCTCTACACATCACTTATGAGTTTTGTAAAATAAGAACTTAGTATAATTACAGACCTCCAGCTTTTTATCAAACATGATTAATACTGGCCAGCTAAGTCACAAAAGTTTGTGAAGAGGAGAAAGGCAAGGAATGGCAGGCAAAAACAAAGACGGAATGAATGCAGCAGCCTGATTCCCTTAGAAACCGATTCATAAATTCAGTAGACAAATAGTCAACAAAAACATGTTTGCATGTCTCTCCCTGTGACTGCCTGATAGCGATCTGGTATGCTGAAAGTTAAAGAAAAGGCCTTGAATGAAATACCAGCTTGTTTATACAGAAGATAAGAAAAACTGACTTTTGCCTGTATTTTTTCCTACCTATCATGTCTAATGTGAAGTAACCTTGAAGTCTTATCTAAGAATTTGTTGCATACTTTCCTAACCCTGTCAATCATAAAATAGTTATAAATAAAATATAAAAGAACAGCACATTCTGTTTGAAGAACAGTTTGGACTGAAGTTTAGATGTTTTTAAAGTGAGTTTTTAATCAAGCTTAGGAATGAAGAACAATTGTTATTTGTTTCTTCTCCCTAACTATTCACAACTTGATGGTTAATTAATGTAATGTAAAAGGAAATAGACTTTTTGCTGGTCCAGCAAAAGAAAGAAGCAGTAAATAGAAAGGCAATACAGATGCAGGTTCTGCTAGCCATATCCACTTTATTAAAATCAATATGATTCACAAAATTCTCACTTGACATTAAAAAAAGCAGTAAAAACCTGCAGTAGTAAAAACTTAGCACCACTGCCTCAGTTCCTCTCACTGCCTAGTATACATCATTTTGGTATCCAAAATATTACTACTAGATCTAAAGAAATTTTTTGATTAGGATAGGATTTTTCTGTTGACTAACCATTTAGCTCACAGTCTTAGTAACAGGCTATATATAGACTAACCATTTGCTATTTTTCCTATTATAGCACACTATGGTAAAAATAAACCATGGATACAGAGTTGCTATTTACAGTTAACCACAGAAGATATTCCAGTCTGCACTACAGCTGCATTGATTGTGCTCATGGGATCTACGGATTACCATCAACTTCAAAAAAAATCTTATTTTGGTTTGTAAAACAATTACTGTTGTTGTGGTAATACTGAAAGTTACTCTGGATTCCCTTCTACACAAAAATATTCCCTCTCTTTCTGGGGACAGCCATCTGTTCTCCAGTCTGCTCACACCCTAGAGAATAAATAAATAACATTTAACTAGCACGCCTTGATGCCTGCGTTCGGAATGGAAACTAGTATCAAAAACTAAAGAATGATTGAATCATCATTACTTGATGAAGCAAGTGCTACATGAAATGAACTTCAGCTGTCTAAATACATGCAGGCCGTATGCCCAAGGCTTCCACCACTGTGAAGGCTGCATTTTCTCCCATGTTCCTTTTGCTCCTGAGCTGAGAGTTGAGGAGTACATGACAGAAATGTTTAGGGAAGATTAGGATTTTTTTTTTTCTTTTTTTAGGGACAATTCTCTTAAGAAGCTAACATGACCCATTCTTTCAGATTTAAAGAAGGAAAGTTCCTTGCCCTTGTGGACCTCTCACAGAAGCGATCGAAGAGAAGTATAAATAGGTGGGAAGCACAAGTACAGAACAACAAATGACAAATAAGGAGAGGTCATTACAACCAGAAAGCATATTGTGAATACTGAGCACTATAAAAGCAATGCTGTGGAGTCCTTACAGCCTATTCAGTTATAGACCTTTTTGGGGTTTTTTTAAATAAAACCCTTCCTACTTATTTCTGAAATGCATCTTCATCTTGCTTCATAGATATCATAAAACAAGTGTGTGGTATGTGGAGGAATCATTCTAAATGCTTTAAAATCCAGAAACCACAACATTTCAGTTTCCTGCTATTTTCCAACCTTTCCCAATCAAAACATGCCAGAATATCATAATTAAGTCCAAATAAGATACTCCTATAACATGTACAGTCACAAAAAAAAAAACAACCCCAGAACAGCTAAATACCATTCTAGTCTTAAAACTTCCCAAAAAAAAGTTCAGTGACATAACAGCCATTTCATGACTGGCTGTGAAGTAATGGGTCTGATTACAAGATAACATCCCATGGAAACTAGGGAGATATTCAAAACAAGAAAAAGATTAAGATTTGTACTTATGTTCCCCTCCTGCTCTTAAAAGCAGTGGGAAACCTTTCCCACAGCAGCTTATGTACTAAAGAAACAGCAAACCAGCAAATAATGAAGTTTCACAGAACTGGCTTTATGCAATGTGCTGACTTGAGTCTCCTCTGATCAGGTTTGGTTTGTTTCGATAAGGGAGAGTTTTACACATCCTCACCTCTACCCAGGATGAGTACTTAAACTGCTGTCACTACCGAGCAAGAACAGAACTTTGAAGTGACTGAGTGTACATAGGTCAGGCTATAAAACCACAGCAAAACATAAAGCAAGTTACTATCTGTGCTTTGGTTAGAGAGCTAATGAACCCCATTGAATTTGAGACCTAAACTTTCCACAGTATTCCTTCACTAAAAATAAATTTTCTTAGTTGCAAGCATAAAACTAGTGGAAGATTAACGGATTTCTTTATTATGAAGTAAGAGTTCATCAACAGCTATCAATACTGCCCATTTTTACCCAGGCTGGGTTTAGCAAAAAGAAAATGTTCTGGTGATGTAATTTTCACTGCGGAGCAGAAGAAAAGAGAGCAATTCCATATGTGAGGAGCTTTCTTAACGGAAATAGTTAATTTACCACATGAGGAATATCACATGCATACCACTTCCACCTAAAATGAATCACCCCTTCCAGTTGAGAAAACTGAGGTCTTTTATCTTCCTCAGGGTGGAGTCCATCTCCTCCCATAGAACCCTACACTAGTGGTATTAAGCTGCTCTTACCGGATTAGCAATATGCAGTTTAAATTCCTTAAAGCTAATTTTAAAATGAATGTGCTGATTTTAATACTAGGTAAAACACTGAAACAGAAGAAAGAAAGAAGAAGATTAATAGATAGTAAATCCCTGCTTCATGCAGTTCAAACTAGGCAGAATGTCTCTAGGATCTGATCCAAAATCTGTTAACATCAACAGAGTGTTTCTTTCAAATATATTTCTTTGGGGATCAGTTCTCAAAGAAGAGTGGTGTCTAATTTGCTCATGGGAGTGTGAATATGAACGCAGATTTTTGCTTGACTATGTTTCCATCCTTGGCTCAATTAATCTCCCACGAGGTTGGAGGAAAGGTCAAAACTGGAGGCAGACCACATTAGACACTACAGTTTGTTTGGTATAACCTCTTAGTAATATGTCATAGGTTCATTTGATTAAAAACAATGCAGTTAGAGAAGATAAACAGTGTAGAAGTGATCCCCTTGTCCTGGAATCGATACTAAGCATCTGAAACTTTAGGCAGTGGGAAAATTTGCTGTTCAGAGTCACAGGGACACATATGCAACGCTGTATAATATGCATTGCATATTAATGTATAATGCATTGCAATATCAATGTATGCTATGCAGTGCATGTTATACAATATGCAGTGGTATTGCAATTTTAAGTGAGAAAACACGTAGGAAGAGTGAAGTCACACTACTGTGTTAGAATGCCCACAAATATATACACTATATATAAAGTAACAGGAACAACACATTATAAACACAAATGCTTAATTCTATGCTGCATTATTGGCATTTATCCTGACCTTTCAAAATGATCTTTCAAAAACAAATACCTCATTTTGATGGGCGTGGGATACTCAACAGCTCTTAATTACGTGCCTCAGAAGCAGTTTTGAAAACTGTGTCCTAAATGAACTAGACTCCACACAAACAGTTTTTGGCACCTGTTCTTGAAATGAGGAAAAAAGAAAAGGCACGCTGAACCAAGATTATGCATTATTTTCCAGGAATTCAGCAATTTCTTGGAGAGATTAAATTTACCGCAGCTTTGAAATAACACGGTTACTGCACATTCTGAATGGTTGAGTGTCTCTACAGGACTGGATAACAGCTAGCACAGGGGTCTCGTGGGATTTTATTGTAGTTAACCCATCCTCCTGTTCTGTTCCTACTTTTACATGCAAAAGAGAATGTTTGTGCTTACTGCAATATTTATAGCTATAAGTATAGTCAGTTCCTTTCTCATTTTACTGTACCAGCTTGTACAAGAAATACATAGAACTATATATAATATTATTGCTACTACTTTGCAAGATGTTGCATATATTGTAAAGCTGGCTCCCTAATAGAAGGCAGCTAAAGACCTCTGCACTTAAATCTGCCAAAGCTGATACAGCAATCACAAACATGTGTTATTACACTTCTTGTGGCTCATCTCCACATGGTGCAGCTGTTGTGTTGGCTAAAGAAAATGCAGGCCCAAGGGAAACAAATTTAATTCAGCTGGGGTGACTTCCACTGAAAAAAAAAAAATAAAAGTGTTTTAAGGAGAACAGGTGTCTTACAGCAAGGGGGGGTTGGTTGAGAGGTTTTCCCAAAACTTGCTTTGCCTCTAGGAAGTCTATTCTAAAGCGGTATGCCTGTGATAATAATTTCTTGCAGTCTAAGTTTTAAATAATACCCTTCAGAATTGCAGGGGAGTCCAGAAATTCTGTTTTTGTTTGTTTCTCCTATTCCTAGGACAGGAAGGCTAGCATGGGACCTTATAATGCAAATTAGAAGCTGAAAGGAGCCTCATTGCTGTTATTTGGAGTCCACAGCTTCAAGAAGGTTTGTTTAATCAACAAATGACTGTGCCAAGACAGTCCCACAGCCCATGTAAGTCACCAGTTGACACCCCTAGAGCTGTGTCAGTTTATCCCGATGTATCTATTGTTTTAAGCTTAAATTTTTACTGAAGTAACTTAAATATAGCTTCTCACTAAATATGGTCTTATTTACTCAAATAGGCTAAGCTATACTGTGTAGTCTAATAAAACAGTATTAAGTGTGTGACTTTCTTTTTCTCTTCCAAAATGACGTTTACCTTGTGTACTATGATACCTCCCCTAGTACCGTCATGCATTCCTACCTCTCTGCTTCCTGCATCCTCTGGTGCATCTGAGTGGAAACTGTTTGACTGATGCTCAGTGGCTGACTCAGCAGCTTTCCTGCTGTGGTCAGTAGCAGATCCCACAGCACTGAGGCAGCGGGATCCTTGGAAGCTGGGAAACAGTTTTCCCAGCAGGCTCTCAGGAGGTCTCTCTCTCTCTGTCGGAGCTGACTGAATCAGCTCTTTGGACAGACATTGCAGTGGCCAGCAGATCTTTCTCTTCCTGTTGTCAGCCCTCTTTCCAAAATAAGGTTACTCCAGAGGGTAGTCTCTTGTTGTGTAGGTGTCTTCATACTGCAGTTTCCTCCTCTGGGCCTGTTTTTTCTATCTCTGACAAGGTCAGAATTCCTTCTCTTTAGGGAAACAAAAGTCTGAATGAGTGATGATTTTTCTACAAAGACCCCATTCCTACAGAGCTGGTTTTTCTATAGAATGTATAGAAGCTGTTCTCAGCTCTTCCTTCGCAGGTCTTAACTAAATAAATGTTATGATGACAAACTTCTGTTATTCTTTTTGCAAGGTTAATCTTGTTAGCTCTCACATCAATCTTTATTGCTACATGTTGTGTCCTCAGAGTGTCTTATGCAGACCTTGGGCAGTTTTTTTAGGATTCTTCTCAAGTTTCTAAATTGGAGACGCAGTACTCCTACTGAATTCCTCCTTTTGAATAAAATCCAGAACTCAACAAGGTCAGTAACAAAATTCATGAGATTTTTGTCCTCTATGTATGTCCGCACATGAAGACCTGCAGCAAGGCTTGCACTTTCACAGACTTGCCTTTATCAAGGGAAAGAAAATTGTTCTACCCTTGACATTTTTCTCAGCATGCCTTGTGACAAAGCTCTTAAGTCTTACTGGTAGTAGCAACTGCCATGGCCATGCCTGATGTCAAAAAGCAGGAGTAGATGGACCTGGGCTACACCCTAACAGTGAAGAAAAAAGGATCTCAATTAACAAAATAAGGAGAACCACCTGTGGAATGAAACCTGCCTTCACAGCGAAGCCATCATGCGGGTACTCACTCTTTACTGTGTGTGTACAACCAGTATCTTTTCCAAAGACTGACAAAAAGAATTTATTATTTGTAGAGTGAGATTAATTCAGCAGAGTGTCACCCAAGGAAGCTGGTTAAAATTGTATCTGAACTTAAGAACAACTTCTTGCTTTTCATGGCATTGGAGTATGCGCTTATCAGGGAAGTTTTATGTTTGAGGTTCAGGGAGAAGGTGACGGCCATCTCCTCTGAATGCTTTCAGATGACTGATTTTCAAAATGCTGCTGGCATTCTTCCAGCCAGAGGCCTGGCCATTAGATAAGCTTAACATTATGGTGGCCATTTGCAAAACAGATGAGAGCAGGAATAGCAAGAGGAAATGAGAAACCAAAGAAAACTGCTGGAACTCCCTGCAAGTAAAGACCCAACCTTGGAAAGAAAAGTCTTAGATCCTTCCAGTGAAAGAAAAACTGGTGAGCATAAGTTTTCAGCTGCTAAAATTATACCCGCTATCCAAAGGGGAGATAAAAGCACCAGCCGAAGAAAGACCACCACAAGTGCCAGCCTCAAGAAACCTAGGAAACATTACACTTGCTTCCTTTGTGAGAGTCTGCACAAAGATTTTTGGTATGGCCAGATAGGATCCGTTTGCTTCTGCACTCATGGGGTTTTTTTAATGATGGAGCCCATTGCCATCCTGGCTAAGGAGTCCTGTTTAATAATCCCTCCTTTGCTAGTACTTAAATTGTGTCACATGGCATTGGACAACTACGCTACTAGAAGATTTGACAGATGTCATTTGGCAGATCCTGTGGTGACCATTCACATCACCCTTCCAGTTGCCTCTTCCCCATCTCTGCCAGAAATTACTGTTTCTGGAAATGACTTGGCAAAAGGGGCCATACCTGTAGTTCAGCAATTCTAGTTATGTCAGCTGTTGTAACTCAAACTTGCAGGCAGATGTAGCCAAAGGCAGTTTGGTTTTGTTCTTTTAGTAGCTGAAGTCTCCTTTGTACTGGTGTTTGGAAATGTTGTGAGCAGCAGCCCTTGGCTGCCACCACATTTTCACTATCAGGGTTTCAGATGGCAATGGAACTGATGTGGTGGAAACAGGAATGGGGCTCTCTCCACTGATAATTTCCTGGCAGAGGGAAAATATTAAGTAATCTTTTTTTTAATCAAATAGCCTCACCTGAGTAAATATTCTGGCAATTCCAATTTTTAATTTTATTATCATAGCCTTTTGCTCAAGCTGTGTTTTCTGACTGTGCAGCAATAATAGTGCAATGAGCACATGAAGATTTTTTCAAACTGGCATTGTATTCAGTTCCTTTTACATTTCCACACATGATCTGCATAACATTATTAAATCTTTCCTGTACATTATTTAGCCTGTGGGATCAAATGAAATAATACATGACTGGAACTCTCTGGGCTCTGACAGATGTCCTCTGGCAGATTTTTTGCAGCAGTTTGTTACTGTTCTCAGCTATTTTCTTGGCCTTTTCCTGGAATGGAACATGTCTCAGCTGCTCTGGTGGAAAACACTAACCTCTTAGCTTTTAAAGATGATAAAAGCAGGTTTGAGTTACTACACCAGACTTTAAACTGAAATGGCTGAAGCAAAGGTATGGTCCTTTTCACCAGCAAACCCAGGGGAAGAGTATTCCTTCAGATAGCTGTCGAAGGGGTTGGGAAGGTAACATGGAGTACTCACTTTCAAGCTTGCATCTTGCCTCTGGTCTGTTTTCCATGGGAGAGCACAGGGAAGCTGGGTATTCTCTTAAAATAGTGCAGCTCATGATAAAAACACTTAATTTTTGCAGCTCTTTTTTGTAAGTCTATAGTTTCTTCTGAAATGGATCTGCTTTGTGGGCTGTCTCCTACTGTGGGTCATGTAGTCATCCTAAGTAATATGGTACCTAGACAGTGCAGTTTGTTTCCTTTCATCTGTACACCTGCAGAAGGCTTTTTATGTGCAGAAGAGCTTTTTCTGCCTTGTGTATTTTGTAAATAACCTCTTCACCAAAGAGAACCCTAGGCTTATGATCTCTGCCAAAGTTACTGCACTTTCTACAGATTTGGGCTAAGTAAAAATAGTCATCCCAACATCCCTCATTTGTTTTTGAAACTCCCTATATCAACCATTTAACATGGCAAAAGCACCACACCATCATGTTTTAATGAGTTCAGGCGGTTTTGAACAACTGAGCATTTAAATCTGCGAATAAACTTAAGAATGTGTCACTGCCTTCAAGAAGCATACTTTCATTTTAAGAAACCACAGCTGCAACAATAAATTTGACACAGACTAGGTTGAAGGTGGCAAGGATTAAAGGTACGGAATTAGAAAGAAAAAAACCCACCCTTGTGCTGTTGAACAGAATACAGGACATAAATCAATGACTAACTTTGGCTAAGCTTTGCCTTATGGAAGTATGCAGCATTGCAGCTTCGCAGTTATCAGTATTTGTCATCTTGAGTATCAGTACACATGCCAGATGCAAAAAAGGGGCCCAGAAGAGAGAACATGGGGGATGAGGAAAAGAAAATTAATAATTTCAGTGACAGTGTACACTATTTTGATGGGAAACAGAACTTCTGTAATATTTCAAGGGACTTATACATATATATATGTATGGACAAAAGCTGTTGGAAATAAGCCTTTGACTTCAAAATGTGCCTGATTAAAAGAATACTGATAAGAATTAAGACGAGAACAGCTGGAACTTTGATTGCAGTTATGTTTTCTTCTGGATGTTTATTTCTAGATCACTTTTGCAGCTGCTTTTATCTGCTCCTTAGAAGTTCTTGTAGATTTGAGGAACCATTAGCTGTAAAAGTAAACATCAGCTCTGGTCTGGTTTTATGTATCTTCTTGAAACCATTGAGGGGGGGAAGATAACATTAGACTAATGCTGCTTTAGATCAGACTTAAGCAATGCTTTGAGCAGCCTTTTAGCATTTTAGGCTCCGCCTGTAATGCTAACAGCAGGTCAAGTATTTCTAATATTCTTTTTTACCAAGCACATAGGAATTGGCAAGCTCTAGGAATGAAAATACTCTTTCTGAAAAGCTTAAATTCATGTCTTACTGTGGTTCAAAACACGGAATGCTTTCAAGTGTGCCTCTACTGTCTAGGTACGGGGATGGTCCTTAAAACCAGTTCTGCTGCCTTTCAGTATCCGTTTTCTATAAATATTATGGTTTGAATAAAACAGATCTGCAGTTTTGACTCCACTTCACTCTATTTTGTTCCTGTAGTTGCTAAAGAGTTTTTAATAACTGTGGTTTGTATTTGCTCAAAAGCTGTATGCTTGGAGACTGGAGAAAGGTCAGGGTTAACCCTGCTTAACCTTAGCTAATGACCTTAATCGATGGTCTCCTTTTCAGATCTCAGGAGTGTCAGCAATGCTCCTGTGGCCACTGACTGACTCTCATACCAGCTTCCACTGAAAAAAACACACTATTATATTTACTTGGTGCTTCTTCCCAATAGAAATTCTTACCATGCCACACTGTTCTAAGCCCTCTGGCCAAAGTCACAGGGACTTCTCTATTTTCAGGATTCATGAAGAGTTCAAGCACAGTATATATTTTGTTCAAGAATCCTTTGAGGTGGCTTTGTGAATCTTCTTGTGGGGCCTTTCTTGGATTCAGAAAATATTTTCTCGCTTACTACAATCAGCTTTGATTTCTCTGTCCTGAGCATTTCTACAAATGATGGAGGCATCCTCACAATTCTCCATAAGCAGACTGTCCTGGGTGCCCTGAAAGCCGCTAGTCTTGCAGACACCATTGATCTTTGCTCCTGTCACAGCTGGGAAGGTTGTCATTCCAAAGCATTCCTTGCCCCAGGGGCTCTGGGGCTCCCTTACACATACACCTAGCCTCCCAAAACAGCAAAGCACTGCACCTATACAGGTAGGCTCCATCCAGCAGTTCAGAGACAGGCAGACCCATGACAACAGTGAAATTTGAAAGCTCCTGGTTGCATTCGAACAATCAGTAATCACCAGGACAAATGAAGTGGAAAAGTGGAATACATATTACACTTGAAAGTTTGTGGTGTGGCTGAAAGTATCTCTTTCCCATCTCCACTGATCTGAAAAGCTGAAAATAAGAGGCCCCAAGGTAGTTCTGTTTCTGCTGTAGTGTAATGTCCTTGGCTTTCAGCACTTCTCTGGTGCTAAAATGAGTTCTGGTGCTGAAATGAATAGGATTTGTATTTTTCTTGAAAACAGTTCCCGAAGGGGTGTTTGAAAGAACAGCATAACCAACTAATAATTTTCACCAGCCTGTCATGGGTGAGCAGGTCAAATAAATGAAATAGTTAATGCAGACAAGCAAATCTGAAATAATCATTGATACTCTTTATGAGATGGACTATGCCATCTAGAACAGACAAAATGGGGAACATTCATTCACTAGTTTTCATCCTTCCATTTACCAGCCTGCACAGGTCCCTCAAATACTGCTGAGGGGTTTAGGAAAGGAAACTAAGGAAAGCAAGTGGAATGCCAGTCACCAAAGCATGCATCACAATGGGAACAGAAAACAGAAGTCCCTGGGCAAAGAAGGTGGAAATCCACTGCTTGGTCTCAGCTCAGATTTGTCCTGGTTTTACATGCTAAAAACGGGAAGGAAAGGGAAGGGAATGGGGATAGAAGGATATTCTTTAAAAGAAAGTGTTCTAACTGCTCCCTGCCTTGCTGAGATACATTCTTGAACTGATCCATACCAGTCCCAAAGCGTTGCTTTCAGTGTGCAGTCTTCCTGTATTTCAGAGTGATCTTGCCCTGATCTTTCTCTGCAGTGGCTGTGGAGAGTTCATGAAGGAAAAGGGCTCTTTTTCCCATGCCACAGGCTAGATCAGAACTGTTCAGCTCTGAAATGCCTCCAAGGTGTATCAATCAGCATCACATCCACAAAACACATGCTGGAATAACTGTTCTTTCACCCAACAGAACGGTGCACACAGTCATGCTATGAGGTGGCAGCAGGAGAAGCTGAGGGGGACACCAGCGTTCAAGGTGGTCATGACAGATGGCTGACTGCCAACAACTTACGGAAAAGGACATGAAAGCAGGCATGATGAAGAATCTTGCCTAAAATGGTAACTGCTCTTGGACCTTTTATAAGCTTTTATTAATTTGTTTATTTTTATGAGGCAATCTGGAAATAATGGCCCTGATTCAGGAAATCTTTTAAACCAGCAGTAAAACACACACTCAGCAGGTGATTCTGGCATATAAAGAAACTGAAGCACCTGCTTAGGTACTGCCCTGGGTAGTGGTGAACTTAAGCATGTGCTTAAGTGCTTTTTTGCATCGTACCCAGTAGAGATACAGGGCACCGTTCAGCCTTGGCAGTATCTTTAAGAGTTTTCAAATGCTTTACCGAGGTAATTTTTCCCTCGATTTCCTTGTATTTCAGGAATCTTCAATATCTTAACTTTAGAAACCCCTGATTTTATTAAGAAGTGTGGGGATTCATCAGCAGGTTTTCTCTGGACATTGTAGCAGTGAGTCTGCCCAGGAACAACTGGTACTTTTTTGTAATATCCATTATTGTCCTTTTCTTTGAATTAGATGCCACAAACAACTGAAAAAACATGAGGAGATTAATACAGACATTGTGCACATCTGTAAGTGATGATTTGCATGTGCTTGCACCGTGCTTGTAATGCTCTGAAAATATCTGAAATGCTCTGTAGTATCCTGGTTTATAACATATCCTTCACCACAGTTTACACATCGAGAATGCATGCTGAAAACAGGAAACACACATGAGGAGGGTAGGTAAAAGGGGATTACAGTATACATATATTCGACGGAATAGTCCTAGTTTAAGAGTATCATAAGCATCAGGCTTGCATAAACAAATCAGTGCTTAACCCACAGATGTATCTAATGACCATATGGATTCTGCATGTTTACAACTGGAAAAACCCCTCTGAGCTTTTCTATTGTTTGCTGACTTTCAACCTATAGTATTAATTTTATTTGTGAAAATCAAGTTATTCGCTGGGATATAGAATGTTCTTGAAAGGAAATGGAGTTATTTAATATACAACTCAGGACAAGATGTATGGGCCCTGTTCTCTGCTGCCTTGGAGTTCTCATGTCCTAGGTGAGTTACGAGGCTTGCGACCAAATGTACAAGTGCATTTCTTCAACCAATTTATTGCTTTTATACAATATTTCTCTTAGATTTCACCCCTAACAGTTGGCTCGGAGACTGCAGACTTCACGACCCTTCCAGCCTGAGGCAGCTGCAGAACTTCATCGGTGCCTGAAATCCTGCTTTCCCCGGGAGCAAAGCACACCACCCCTGCTCTGTGCAGCAGACAGACCTCCACCCTGCAAGCTGTTGCTTGGCACGTCTGCCAAGCGAGGTAAAATGCCACCACGAGAGAGTAAGGGAGGTCTGCCAGCCTGGGGACCCTCTGCAAGTCCCTAGGCTCAGCTCGGGGGGTGGGGGTGGGATGTGTGAGGGGTAGGGCTATGAGAAAGAGGCCCACTCGTGTGTGGTGGGTGTCCGTGCTTCCAGCAGCCGTGGCTGTAGGCAACAGCCCTGCTCAGTGTTTCAGTGCTGACGGCAGGAAAGACTTTCGCGAAATGGTTGCTTAAACCAAACTGTAATAAGGTACGGCACGTTGTATTTCTTTATGTCTTGACAGC
The DNA here is from genome assembly GCF_000696875.1 of Nestor notabilis. Lineage (NCBI taxonomy): Eukaryota > Metazoa > Chordata > Aves > Psittaciformes > Psittacidae > Nestor > Nestor notabilis. The sequence goes on from NW_009929299.1 coordinate 16,271, forward strand.
TGCTCATTTCAGGCACCACAAAACCATCCCATTGCTGATGGCGGGAAGGCGGGGGGAGGTTTGTGTGTGTATGGGTGATGCTTTAGGCTAGGAAAATACATTTATCGAGGGCTTTTCTTTCCCTCTTGCCTGAGGAGATCAGCAGGCAGCAGGCTGGGACAAGCGAGAGAAAGCCGCCG
>NW_009929300.1:0-1073 GCF_000696875.1 Nestor notabilis
GGCGCCGGGCCTTCAGGAGCGGGACTCCTGGACGCTGCGATTGCCCCGCGCTCCGGTGCTGAAGGAGTCCTCTGCGGAGCTACTCACCTCGGGAAATGACCAATTGAGCCCTAATGCCCAAATTCAAACTGCCTGATTAAAGACCTGTCACAGACAGCTCCGCTTGGACACCCCGAGCTAGACGGGAGTCCTGCTTTCTGATTTTCTTGCTTTGAAACACCTGTACTTGCTTCCCCCACTCTTGCATTCTTCCCTGGGCACTGCTGCCAGAGACAGATCAAGGTGACTTTCTGCCGTGACCCAGAATGGCTGTTCGTTGGGGCTTACATTATTCTGCAAACAGATGTAGGAACGTGATTTCTAGATGCAGGACATCTCAGTGTCTTACCACTGCCCAGAGCTTACCACTACTACATAGAGTCACAGAACGGTTTGGGTCGGAAAAGACCTTAAAGATCATGTAGTTCCAACACCTCCCACTAGACCAGGTTGCTCAAAGCTCCATCCAGCTTGGACTGGAACTCTTCCATGGATGGGGTAGCCACAGGTTGTCTCAGGACAACCTCCGCCACTGCCTCACCACCATCACAGTATGGAATTTCTTCCTAATATCTAAATATACCCCCTGCCAGGACTACAGAGCCCTGGGAGAGGTGGTTAGGGGCTCTGGAGCTCAGATAGTTTTTTCATCTATTCTCCAGGATAAAAGGGACCTTAAAAAAGAGGACCTTAAAAAAGCTAGGTGCATTTGGCAGGTTAATAAATGGTTAGGACGGTGGTGCCAGAGTCAGAGGTTTGGGTATTTAGAACATGGGAGGCTGGTGGAGTTGGTCTAACAAAAAAGGGGAAGAGTTGTTTTGGTAGGAGACTTGTCAGGCTGGTCAAGAAAGCTTTAAACTAGATGTGTTGGGGGAGGGGGGCATCGATCCATCCCAACACTCCCAGTCAGTTGCCAGCACCTGTAATAAGTGCTTGGAGTGAGGTAGAGATATTTCAGCTGCTCCAGCCATTGAGTCAGCCTCGTTTGGAGTCCACCTCAAATGCCTCTATACAAAAACCCGTAGTATGGGGGA
>NW_009929301.1:0-40372 GCF_000696875.1 Nestor notabilis
TGCGTGGCCGGGGATCGCCCGTGTCCGTGTCCCCCACCCCCAGGGCCACCGGCCGGGGAGAGGGGAGGGGACGCAGCACAGGGCTGTATTTGTTGTCGCCGAACTGCGAAAAAGGGGAGGGGGGCGATAAATAAAAAGACCTTCTCTCCTTCTGAAATAAATCGTATAGGATTTGCTCGTCTGTGACAAAGGCCTCTTTCAGGGAAGAAAGAAGGGACGCACAAAATGCCCAAGGGTGGTAGGATGTGAAAAGAGGCTTGTTTCTTGTCTTTCCCCTAGAGCCTCTCTGTTCCTCCCCAGATGAGGCCGCTGAGCTGATGCCAGTTCCTTTCCAGCCACATTTTAGATTAGTGAGAGATACCAAACACCACACCATGGGTGCCAGCATTTTGCTGTGTCTGCAGAGCTATAGTGTACGTGTCGCCTGATCTCCTTAATAATGCTCAGTTTGGTCTCTGTTTCCTCGGGAACTCGCCTTATTTCTGCCCTGTGCGGATTTTGCATGTGTGTGAGCGCTGGGAGAGGGCTGGGGGTCACTTTGTGAAAACAAGACCATGATATCTTGGTCCGTTCAGTGGTGACGGGGAGGGCAGGGCTGGGTCGGTGCTGGAGGAGAAGGTTTAGGCTGAGTGGAAAGCAATCTTCTGCAGTTGTTCATCAATCATTCTGATATGCTCTGATTCCTAAAATGCTAAATAACAAGTGGGAACGGACCAGGCTTTTGAAATGCATGCACAGGACTGGGAACGCCTTTGAGACCTTGTAATTTTCCTCCTTGTATACAACCCCCTTAACTCCCACATCCTTTCTTCCACCATCCCTGCAGCTGTAACACTTTCCAGTGTCTCCCCTCACCCTCTCCCGACCCATTTCTTTCTTTTTTTTTTTCCCTTGATATCTTTTTAAGTAGCACTTCGTGGCCGAAGCTTAGAACAATTGCAGGTGAAGATCTGTTTGTTTATGTGCTGGTGGAGGAAGTGTTTTCATTATGGTTGACTTGTCTGATCTCCCATGAGGAGGAACAGTAAGCTAAAGGGACACTGTCAACTTGAAATCCAGAGAATGTGCATGATGAATGGAGAGCTGTGTCCAATATTACACCCACCGTTGAGCTCCCTGCTGGAGATCTGTGGTTTTTATAAGCCTTGTCTTCTGACTGTGTGGGTTTGTCATGCACTGAAGGAGTAAAAACATACTTCAAAAAAAGTTCTGTTAAGTGAACAAAGGAGGCCAGAAGAAAAATACCAGAGTGGGAAGGGAGGGAAAGCAGCATCTCCAACTTCTCAGTTACGTCCATTACAGCCGCTGCTTGGCCCAGTTGGAAACTGGAAGGGAAAGGAGTTCATTTTTACACTTTGACATTTACTTAGTATCTGTAAAGTTGAAAGGTTGTTACCTTCCCCGCAGTGATACAAGAGTTTTTGGCACCTTGATATATGTGCCCAGAAAACTGGTAATGCTTGATGAGTATCAGCAGTTTGTTGCCTTTTGCATTTTTTTTTTTTTTGAGAATAATTTTAAGAAGGGAAACTCTTGGAAAAAAAAATGGGGTCCTTCCTGAGCCTTTTTTACCCCACAAAGCTCTGATTTTGATGGAAAAGAGACAGGAAGATTGTCTAATTCTGTATTTTGTTGGTAGTAGGCTTCAGATTTCTCTTAGTTTGTCAAAATGTTCACATGCTTCCTAGAGGGTGTCTCTAAGCCTGCTGCTTCTCCACCTCTAACAAATTACTGTCTTATCTACATGGCTCATCTTTGGCAAAACTAAGAATTTCCAGTATGAGGTTGTCTGATGGTAGGCCACTGGCTGCGATGTTTTGCAGTTTGTGCTTCGGGCATGTTGTTTCAGAAATTCTGTGTTGCCCACTGGTGGAAGATGTAGTGGCATGAAATACCAGTTAAGTATAAAACCCTGAACAGGCTTCTCTGGAAATTGTTTTGATGTTGAATAAATGCATATCTTCAGTGAGGGATAAACAACTTTAGTGTATGGGCATGGCAGTCAGTGTAAGGCAAGAGTGAAGAAGCTGATGCCGCAAAGTTGCTTATTAAGCGTTTTAATTTTAAGTATCTTTAAAGTGAGGACCCATTGACAAATTTCTGTTTCATTTGAGTAAGGTAAAGCATTGCTGAGGAACTAGTTATTTTTGAGATACTATACTATGTTTCACAATATGTTTATGTGAAATGCCTGAATAGTGTCATTCAAAGTGTACGAGTGGAGTCTGATACTGGCCTCTGAGGCCGCTGGCCCTATGGCTTAGTTTAATTTAGCTGAATATACTAATCTGGACATGGCATGGTCTGCACTGGATTTACAGTGTAATAAAATTACGACTAGACAAGTCAAAACTGGTGCCTTTGTGATGATTTAACACTGTAATATGGTACATCTACAGTATCACATATTTGGTTGTGTTTAAGGAAGGCTTTAGAGCTGTTGGCCACTTTATGCCTGATTACTTTTATTTAACCAGCATCTTCACTTTACTGTCTTGCTTCATTATAGTGCTTTTACTTCAGGGAGAGAAAGAGTTGTACACATGTGTTTTTCCCCTTCCTCCTTCTCTCTGGGGCATGCATTAATATTTGATTCAAACTTGTTCTGTAAAGTTCTGCTTAATTCAGTTTGGGCGCTACTTTGAATGTATAATAATGGTGTTTGTTTGTGTCATGGACAGTGCTTTGTAATTTCCTTTACGAGCAGGTCTGCTGCTGGCAGTGTGTATTGTCAAAGTGACCTTTCTTTGACAGGGAGGAAACCAATAACTCCTGTCCCTTCCCCACCCTGCAGCTCCCACAGAATTGTCTTCACAAGTAATTTTGACCCATTACTCCAAAACTGGGACCAACAAATCTAACTCATCCAAGCAGTCTCATTGAAATCCAGCAATTAAGGGCTCCTTTGGTGTCAAAAACCCTACAGGGCTGTGTCATGCAAGTCTGTGATTTAGTTGGGGTAAAGCCCACAAAACGGTATGCATGTTTTTAGCATGGAACATTCTGAGGCCTTGCTACCAGGGTGGTTATGACCCCTGTGGATCTCACACCCCTCAATAAGGGACAGGACGTGGCTGCTGGCTGTGCAGTGCTGAACACATTGTGCACCTCGGAGCCACACTCCCAGCAGTCCATGTGCCAAGGAAAATGCTGCCAGGACCACCCAATGCCAAGGGCCTCAGATGGAGGTGAAACGTCAGTGCTGCTTCTGCCTGCCTGCTGGGTATTTCACCTGGTACCACAGTGGCTTGCTCTTAGAGAGTAAAAGCCCTAACCTGCTTTTGATAGGATAACAATAATAATAAATAAATAAATAAGTTAAACGAAAAGAGCAAGCTTTGTATTTGTATTTCAATAGGTGACAAGTGTGTAGGTGTAAAAGAATTAGGATTTTAGCATTTTCATCCCCTCATGGATTTTGCTCTTAATGCTTGATTTCTAGACTGAGAAGTGGTAGGTCCAGATGAAACACAAAAGGTTTAAGTTGTTTTGGTACACCCAAGAGGTGTGTGGACCTCATTAGTACTGTGCTGTGTGGCAGTCTCACTTCTTAACATGCTACAGCATTGGTTTGGTTTCAGGCTGGTAAGCTGCCTCTCAGTTTTAGAATGGTCAAGTAAAACCTGTCTGCAGGAAATGTCCTTGAGCCTTGAAACTAGAAACAGGCCTGACCTAATGGGAGTTTGCAGCTAAGGAGAAGTGTCCCGTTGTTCTCCTTTACACTGGCCACAGGAAAACAATGACATTTTGAAAAGGACTGGAACTTGCCTTCACTTGGAATAGGAACAAAACTGAACCATATCAGTACTCATACTGGGGTCATTGAAAAATAAAATTACTTCGAGCCAATCAAAACATGCCGCCTCATGTTGCTTCTGACTGTTTTGAGTGGTAACTTGTGATGAAAGCAAGGATTTAAACTCAAAATATGGGCACCTGTTTGGAACAAAATAGAACCTTTGAAATCTTGACTTTTTACTGAAATATAAAATCAGCAACAGTTTTACAAAGCTTTTAGATATGGATAGAATTTTCTTGCAGAATATGACCGTCAAATTTTTCCTGACCAGCTCTATTCCTTGTATACCATGAATCTGAAAATGTTTTTCATCTGAAAAAGCCATCAAAAAGCTAGCCTGGCAATATCAACTGATTGGAGTTAGATGGCCTTAGTGAAATTGTTTTTCCAACAGGGGAGAGGACAGCAAATGAATTTTAAACTTGCTGTCCTTCCCAAAATGCAGCTCCATTTCTTTTATCAAAGGCACCTCGATTCAAATGGATTTACTCATGTTATTTGTGATATGAGGTTACCCTACGTTTTTCAGCTCAGCTCTGATTCAGGGAATTCTTGCACCTCTGAAAGTTGCTTGTTCAACACTATAATTTTCTAGAGTATCTGTGAGTAATAAGTCCTACTTGATTAAACCAGTAACCTAAATTTTTAGAGCAAATTAGTTGATGTTCTTCACATTAAGACATGGTTTAATATGCTGAACTATACAAGACAGTTGTGATGTGAGTGTTTTGATGGGAACAGGGAAGGTCACCCCTCTACGCTTATTTATTTTGTATTTCTGAGGGTTTTAGGAGGCAGAAATGACTGGATGACTTTTCTAGCCTAGGGAAATTCTTCATCCCATCTTGCTTTAGGTACCCCATGGCTACAACTAGAAACGAGTGATGCTGAAAAGTGGTTGTTGAGTGATGTGCTGAGTGCTTTGAAGTACGAAGCAGCCCAGCCAGAGCTCCTCAAAGGAGCCAGAGCTACTTTTAATAGTATCAGATCCTGTGCTGTGAAAGCAGTTACTGGGCTGTCCCGAAAACTCATGGCCCCATGGTCAGGGGCACTATCAGCAGCCAGCCCTCAACAAAGGCTCTGCCTTGCATAGTATGCTTTGCTTCACAGCTCTTGGCGTGGCCTGGGAAGGAGCTTCCTCACGACCTCGATGCTGCCTTGCAACACCACTGGGAGCTCTAAAAGACAGATAAACATCTAAAGCCGTAAGAGTTGTAACAATTTATTTTAACCTGAAATTGAGACCTTATGTTTCAGACAAAATGTACTCTCAGTACTGAAACTTCCAGAAGCACTTGAAAAAATGTTTTTTTATTCACCAAAGCTATATCACTTGCAGTGGTGAATTCAGAAAGTGTTCTGAAGCTGAAAGTGATGATAGTGGCATCAGCACAACATATGAAGAAGCAGAGAAATGCCTGGGGTGGAAGGACTTTGAACAGACCAAGAGAAGAGCTAGCTGAAGCAGGCAGAGGAAGCTGCTTGTGTGTGAGAGGACGTTTGCTTTAATAGAAGTGTTCGCACCACTTAAACTTGCAATAACTCTTGTTTTAGCAATTTTTGGAGGAGGAAACCTCAAATGATTGGCTTGACTTGGATGAAGTATCTACTCAGTTTGAAATTGTCCTTTTCCTCTTGGCTCCAGTTTTCCCATGTTAACAGATTTGACCAAAAATAGTTCTCTTTTTGGTATGGTCCAAGATGAAAATGTTATTGCCAGATAATTTTTATCTTGTCAGGCGTCAGTTTGCTGTGTGAAACTATACAGAGAAGTTAAACAGGATATGAGAATAAAGATTAATACTAAATACCCATTCAGGGTTTTTTTAAGAAAAACTTTTCTGTTCCATGAAAGTTCTCTAGTGACTGTATCTGGTGGTTCCTAGTACCCCTTTTCTTTAAATTTCTATTATTTTACTTGTTGTTTTTTTTGTGGGGGGTTTTGTTTTTTTTTTTTTTTTTTTTTTTTTTTTTTGAGCAAATAAACTTTAGCATTCATCTGAAGGCTTCTTATTGTATTAATAAAGACCTTCCAACCTTCCTTGTTTTTAAAACAACCTGTGTGTGAAAGAGCACTTTGCATAACATTGATCTTTGACTTGCAGCTGTACCACTTACAAAAGAGGCAGCTCTGAAGGTTTTCCTGGCATGACTTAGGAATATCATGCAGTTCCTCTCTTGGCTTCTGATATCAGTGTACAGATAATTGTTGATTTTTTTATCCCTTCCCTCCCTTCCTCCCAAATATGTTGTTTTCTTCCCTTTGTGCCTGACGTTTAAACTGTAGAATTGCTCTGGGGATTATAATTGAAGTTGATGCTCTTGCCCAAAAATAATTGGGAAGACTTGTTTCTGGTTAGTCCAGAAGTACTCCAAGCCAGAAGCTGCAACAGCATGCTGTGTTGCAGCATCCTGCTGGGAGATGAAAGCGTTGAGCTGAAGCTGAGATTAGCAATGGCATTGGTGAATGACCTTGTTTCAGCTCTGGGCCATTGGTGAGGTGCATAGTAATAGTGCTCATGGACTTTTTCTTTCTCTTTTTAGCCCTTATGAACTTCATAATTATGTTAACAAGGGTTGTAGCTATCTCTGTATCAGCCAAAATCCTGCAACCCTGGGGGCTGTGTTAACTTTCAAGAAATAATGAAAAGTATCACTTGTCCACAGAATTACTTCTTCTGTGACAACTTAATCCCATTCATGGTCATTTCTTATGATTTAGCATAAGACCAGCTGATACCCCTGTTTGGGAGATGGCGATGGTTGCGTCCTGCAGCCAGCTGCTTTTACCCCCGGGGGAGGAGAGCAGGTGTAAGAGAAAGCAGCTCTCAAATCATTAAAAGAAAGAATATTTGTTCCTGGGACTGGCTTTTTCTTTGTGAGCAGCCTTTAACTAGGAAGCAGTGATATATTTTTTCCAGGAAAAAAACCCACCAAGCATCTCTAAGACTCGTAATGAAAACCCCTATTGTTTGACTGGGCAACTAGACTGTTTCTTGTCTTAAACTATATGTAAGTGCTCAGTGTTTATTTTTAGTGGTGGTTAATGGTGGAGGATTTTTTTTACAGTGAGGTTAATGACCCCTTGCACTTTCAGACCTTTCTGTGGACAGGTCCTCTTGCATGTTGTCACTGCATGCTAATAATGTTTGAAAACAGGCAACTGAGTAATAAGATTACAAAGGGGAGGCCCACATCCAGTAAGATTTTTGTCTGCAGACCAGCAAAAATGCCAGCTCTATTGCCTATCTGCCTTCCTGGAAAGTAACTGAAAACTCCTAAATTTCCTTCTGGGATTTGGCTGTGAGATAGCCAATAGATTATGAAATTTCTGGTCATTATCGCTCTGGGCAGCATTTGAATTGGTGATTTCAGCAAGATACATTCCAGGTCCATTTCCAAATTAGTTGATAATGTTGTGCTGTTTTCACTCTTTGAGAAGGAATAAAGTTATTTAAAGCTAATTCTTTGAAAAGCACAGTATCTGAGGTCATTCATAGTTTTCATTAAAAACCTTTAGCTGAATGTGCAGGCCCTTTGTTCCAAATATTAAATCATTCAGGTGTCTGAATGGTGAGAGATCTTATATTCATAACACCTCATGCCTTGGACTAGTGAGGAGAAATAGCAACTGGATTTTTATTTTTATTATTTATTTTCTTTTCTATTTTATTCAGAAAGACTGAAGCAAACTGCCTTTAAAAGCAAAAAAGTCAAATATGTGTTTAATTAAACCCATTTTGTTAGCTGAAATCACTGCTGAAAAAATTTGTAAGCCCACCAGCATGCAGTTGGCATAAGGTCAGTGTGCAGAAGCTGGCAAACTGAAGAGCCAGATCTAACTCTGAGTGTTAACAGGCTGTATGCTCTCAAGAAACCCCACACATCATGTTGGTTTCTATTTCTTTTGACCACCTCTCTAGGAGTTTCCCTTTTGTAGGAAACGTAACGAACCCTAAAGTTTGGCTGAGAAAAAAGCTGCTAAATAATGTAACCTTGTGGAAACATGCCTTACGTCTGAAGGTCAAAAATGAGCTTTTGTGTATTGAGGGAGGTAGAAGACAAGCATTGACTGTCTTTCTTGCTTAAGGCAGCATTACCGGACATACTTAAAAAATGCAGAACTCCTTGTCCTAATGTTCAAGTGGGCCTGCCAAAAAGGAACAAATAGGGTTGTGGACAAAGTGCACAGGGAAGGCCGTGTCCCTTTTCTTCCTTCTCCTCAGCCACTGCAGGCAGGACGGGCAGAGTATTGGTTTGCATTACTTCATGACTTGACATTCAGAACAATTTGCTGCCAGTCCTGCAAAAGGTTAAAAACCTTTCTTTTATATGCTTTTGTTAAAAAATGTGGGCTTCCTCTGGCATCAGTGTGATTCAGTGACTTATTTAAGGGTAAGGTGACCTTGTCTCTGCTCTTGCTATGTTTTCAGCAAGTCTTAATTTGAACTGTTGTAAAGTTACGTTGTTTGGGGTTTTGTTTCTTTCCCATGCAAAAGAGTTAGGTTTGTTTTGTGAAGCTGACTGTATAGCTGTAGGTGTCAAACAAGTCAGCCAGATTTTGCTTTTGTAGTGAACTCCTCCACAATTTGCCACGTAAGTTTGTGTTTTATAAAAGACAGTTTTCATCCTTTTAGAGCTAATGTGACACAGTGCGACTATGCCAAGAATAATTTGGACCTGAATGTGATGGTGGGTCAAAAAAGCATTATTGCCTTGGGTTTACTTCCTCGAGTACAACAAGCCTCAGACTTGGGATATGTCTGCATGGCACTATGTGCTGGTGGACAGAAGAGCTGGTGTGTGAGAGTCAGGGTAGCTCCAGCAGCCCAGGAGGAACGTCATGCTAATGTGCCTGCACCGCTTCCAGGACCACCATGATGTGATCACAGCTGGTGTGAGTGTATCTGTGCAGCGATATGTGGTGCTGTAGAGGCTGTACTTTATCTTTTGACACAAAAAAGAAGAGACATGAGAGCAATGACCTGAAAGAGTGGATTAACTAGATGAATGTTTTGTTATTTGTTTGTTAGCTTGTTCTTTACATTATCTGCCCCACTGAAGAAAGGTGATTATGTTCTTCAGGAGCTCCAATAACAACTACCCACAAGCTTTAAAATGATATGGGGCCGCAATTGTACACAGTGTTTATTTTCAATCTTTTCTTAAAGGAGGATGTGGTCACCATTCAAATTGTATCACCATGTGAGTGGGAGAGTCCTTCTTGGTGAGCGAGATGTTTTCAAAGTAAACTGATTTAGAGGGCTTGCTGTCTCAAATTTCATTTCAAAGGGTTAATACATTCCCATGGATTTTTTATGCCACTGGACCATTTTAACACTCTCTTCCAAAAGTGAAATATCACAGATCTTAAGAGAATGCAAGTATGAGCAACTCTGCAAGGGAAGTAAAGTCTGTGTTTGCCAATGATGTAGTTACCTCAAACTGCAATAATAAGAATTTCTTCTGCAATCAGCAATATGTTGCCACTGTGATGTATAACTTCTGAGAAAACATCTTGAAAATGGCAGTCAAACCATGTGATGCAGATTTACTTTATAATTGTTGATATGGGAACTTGCTGAACCTGTGTATATGGTGACAAGTATGCAGCTTCAGACTTTCACATCATGGTTTAAATCGGAGTGTGTGGGGGAACTCTTAGTTTTCTTTGAAGGAATAATCACTTACATTTTTTTGCCTTTTTTTTCTTCCCCGATTTTTTTTTTTCTGTATCTAAGCTCTCTGTAAAGCTAACAGACTTCTAAAAGTACTTTTTAATAAGTCTTCTATTAAACTACTTTTTAATAGTCCTTCGAACTTTGCTGAGTTCTTCTTCCTTTTAAAATTTAAACAGGAGACTCTAGGTTTGAAGGGACCTCTGAAAATCATCCTCCTGCATGGAATAGGGCTAACCTCAAAGCTGGGTCTACCTTCAAAGCCAGAGCCTCATCCAGTTGGCTTTTGAGTATCTCCCAGGATGGATTGAACAAACTCATCTCTCTTGATCTTTCCTTCATAAATCAAGTGCTGCAGCATTTTGGTGGACATCCACTGGACTCATTCCAGTATGTCAATCTTTCTTTTCCCAGGACTCTGAAAACCAGACCGAGTACTCCAGATGTGGTCTCACGAATGCTGCATAGAGAGGCATAATTACTTCCCTCCACCTGCTGGCTAATTAAATTGCTTATTTGGTGCCAGATTTTCAGTTGCTGTCAGTTGTCTTCACTTCCCTCAAGCTGGAGGGGTGGAAACTCTCCCTTGCAGGGGAATACTTGTAGGCTTCTCTGTCACCTCAAAAGAGCTGGAACAGAGATGGCCCTTTGCTTTAATTATCTGAAGCAGATGACCAAACCAGGGTTTACATACACAAACCTGCAAAGGTTTCCATTTCCCTGTAGCAATTTTTTGCACCAGACTTTCACGCTGCATACAGCAATATAACCTGAAGCAGTAAGTTTGTATCACAGTGATCATTTTGGTAAAACAGTGAAGAAAATGCATAGTAAACAGCATGTGTGAAGAGATGCATTGTGTGTATTCTGTTTGTGTTCCTGACAGTACTTTAGCTATTAGCTGAGTTACCCACGTTAAATTTAATGTTTCATAGCAAATATGAGGATTGAAATAATAAACAGGCATGCCACCCAGATGAACCTCACTGGAGCTGTGGGACAGTAACATGTGCTTAACATTTTGTACCAAGGTATTTCTTTTTCATCAGAGACTCCGTCATTGGTAGTTATGCTATTGTAGGTGACTGAAGTACATGTGACTAGCTAAAGTCTGTGCTTTTAAAAGTTTTAATCTTTTTTACACTATTTTATTTTTGTTTTTGAATTTTTTTTTTCAAACACACACAAAATAAAAATTTTATGTTAATGGATTATGTACTTAATATTTGCCTGGAAAAAAACAGAACAATTGGAATATAGGAGAAGTCCATAACCATCACCAAACCTGCACATGTGGGACTTGTCCTGCAGTTGCTGCTGCTTCAAGGAGCATGAGGCTTACATCACCTAGCTCAGATGTTGTCAATCCCCAGTGTGAGAGAGCAGCTGAAGACATAGGTCTTCTACATGCATATGCCTACTTTAATATCTAAGGTATTACTATTTAGCTTAGGGAATTGTGGCTCCCCAAAGGCTGTGGCAAGGTGTCTGGGGTGTTGAGTGGATACTGGCTGCTGCTTGGTCAAGTGGTGGCGAGGGAGGTGGCTGGGCTGAGTGGTTACTGTGCCTCAAGGACTTCCTGCGTGTCTTGGTAAAACCAATGAAGAAGGAAGCCTTAGAACCCCAATGGGTGTAAAAGGAATCATTGGCAGAGAGGCTTGAGCTGAGAAGTTGGACAAGAGAAGGGAATTGTCAGGGTTCTCCCACTCTCTTTAGTGTCTTGCTCTACCAGGGAACTTATCCAAAATCTTCCTTTCTACACTGGCAGTTGCCACCATTGTTTTCCTCCTGTGATTTTTGTTTGGGTATTTGTTCTGGCTCTGTGGCACTGACTGTAGCCTTTTAGAGGTCCTTCTTTCACCCATTTTTTTACCATAGCCCTGCTTACAGCAATCCTCTCTTCATGCTGCTTACCTCAGTCTTCTCTGTTGCTCATCTTCCTTGCCTTGCCCACAAATCCTTTCATAAACAAATGAGCTGTTTATCCTTGAGCTAATGGGTGTTCACAATGCTCCGATCATAATGCTACAGAACTGCTTATATTCACGGCGATTAAAAAATAGAAAAGTGGATTATTTTTTTGTCCTACCCCAGGAATTAGTTGTGCATTTTCACTCCATACAGTTATCACTGTAGGTTGAGTTGATCTGGGCTCTGAAGTAAGAAGCTTCCCCTGGTGCAGAAATGAACCTTGAGTTACACAGCTCATTCAGGCTACCCAGCCATCATTGCGTAGCAGAAGGATGGTATGCAAGAGCTATACCACAGTGGAGGATTACTACTAAACTGGTCCCTGTATTATGTGGAGAAATGTGGAGTTTTGCCTGTTGACAGTAATAAATGCACCCCCCAGACACCTCAGGGACCTTCCCTAGTTCTATTGGACTATTGGCTGCTACAGGTAGTGCTGGAGAACAGCTCACATCATGGCTGCTCGGGTGAGGTTGAACATCTTGGGAGGGTGTGTGCTTTTACTTATTTGCTATTATTTTAGTCAGAAGCTGGGGTCGCTTGGTGCTGTATATAAGCTCTCATGGGGGAGATGGCGAGAGTTGAAAGCACTTTGAATTTTTGTTCCAGTTTCGATTTATGTTGTGTGAAAAGCTCACCAGCTTTGTGGTGTTTGGTGGCAGCTTGAGTAAAATAATTTCAGTGGGAAGATGAGGGGGATGTATATCAGCTCGTACTTAATATTTGTTTTAACAGATTATGCAAGATAACTTTGCTTATAGTTAGCAAACTAGAAAAGTTACAAAAGGTGTTCTTCTTCAAAGAGTGTAATGTATATTATTTTGGTTGAAACTCTAGGAGATGAGGCAATAGCACTGAGCACAGGAAATCAGTACCTACTCCAGACAATGCCAGCACCTTCAGTCTGCTGCGTCCTGTCCCTGACTGCTCTTCTGAGTAAAATTTGGATGGTGGCAGGACTGGAAGCAAATGTTACCAACACCAGATGTTTTAAATACTGCAGTAGTTTTGGAGGAGAAGAAGGGGCTGGAATTTGCTGAAGTTGTTGCATGGGTTCATTGGGGCACCAAGGTCCAACATAGTCTGGTGGAAGCTGCCACTGAAGATCTCAAAGATTGCTGTCTTTTTCTTGTGTAATAAATGTGTGTGTGCTTGTTAACACCTTCTAATTAAAACTAAGATATTAAAATCATGTCATGTTGGAGATCAGTTCCACCAATGTGACTCAGGTGTTTTTAACATATGTATTTTGATTGCCCTGCCTGGGAGACTAGTTGGTAGACTTGATTTGTGGCTAATGTATGCTGTTTTGAAATTGCTGGTACATAGATGGGTGTAATCGAGAGGCTGATCCTAAAAATGTTCTCAGTTTTCTTCTTCTGTTAATGTTGGCAGATGTTTCCAAGCAATGCACTGACTTCTCTGTATATTGTTTTTAATCTCTGGGAAAAAAAGAAATAAAGAAGCAAAGGCTTCAGTAAAAGGAGTGGTAAGAGCTGGGGCATTGCTCAGTATGAGGCGCTTGAGGCCATCCCGGTGTGCTGTTTGGGAGGAATAAGTAATTTAAAACCACTTTCTCTCCTCTGTTTTGCAATAGTTAAAGCATTAGCTGTGCTGCCCAAACAAACAAGCCCACCCACTCCCTTCCCTCAGCCAAATAACATACCCTCCCGAAGATGCAGATGCGTTCCAGGATAGCTGACCTTGGCCTGTTCAAGCACACCCACTGTGTGTGTGCAATACATGTATGAAACAAAAATGTCAGAAATGGGCCTTTTATGTTATACATTTGAGCCAGATTACTATTTTTTTCCCACCATCTCGTGACTAACAAGCTTGTGGTGGCTTACTGCTTGGAAAGCAACTCCTTAGTTTTTGACTAGGCACATCACGTATTGACTGCAGTTTTAAGGTGGTGTCTTATTCTCTGTTGTAGAAATTTCTAAATGCTAATCTTGTCAAGAATTACTTTTTAGCAACTTAAAACCAATTATCATATTTGCTAGAGGCAAAACAAGGGATACAATGTATTAAAAAAGAAGGTGGACGGTTAGGGGGGATCTCAAATAACTTAGTCTCTAAACCTTAATTTTGCAAATTACCTTTGCTAATGCGCTTAAATCTGAGTATGTGCCATGTGCTAGGACTAGAGGTTTAGTATGTGCCATTGCCTGTATATGTAGATGTTGGTTTTAAACAGTTTTTCCTGTGGGTTTTTGCGACAGTGGGAGAATGTGTTAAAGAAGGAATCTGACCCCTTTTGGGCTCAAGGGGAGAAAGACCTGGATAATAATTTTTACTAGTTAGTAGTGGCTGTGTTCTGAAAAAAACCCAGCATAAGCCTTCTTGGCAGTAGTTCTTGATATTTTTTTTCTTTTTTTTCTTCACCTGATGTTCACAAGAAACTGCTAACCTAATTTTGGCAAGTGAGAGCTCATTTCTGATGAGTTTCCAGAATTCCCAAAATAAATTTCAAGTTCCTTGTTGGCACCTGTGGTTTGGGTTTCTTTGCTTCAGTTTTTTAATACCATTTCTTTTTTTTCCTCTGTACAAACTTGCTTTCTTTAGGAAGAATATTTATCAAATAAATGAAGCTTAATACTATGAAGTAGAATAAATTCTTCAGGTCTACATAACGAATACTTGAAGATTTATGCCACTTTTCCAGCTTTCTGAAACTGTACCTGCAGTCTCCTGTCCCTCTTGCTGTAGTGTGAGAGACCACACAACACAGTTGACTATATATTGCAAAATTTAAAAAGTATTAAAAAGTATAGTGTGTGGGGGGTTAATATAGAAAAGAAAGAAATGATAAAAGCATGGATTATTTTATATTCTGGATTTCCTGTAGGAATAAGCCTTACAGTTTTTTCACTTGTCCTTCAAACTTGGAGCTTTTTGATCTCTCTGTAAATTTGAAGACTGCTGTGAGTGATCTTCATGACCTATTTCTTTTCAGGAGGGGCAGGTGTGTGGAGGAGACACCATGCTTTTAACCCTCCTGGAGGGACTGTCAAACTCAGTGCTTATGGATGTCAGACAACTAAGTGCTGCCAAACTAAGTGAGCACGTCTGTTTTGCTTAACTAGCGATAGCTGATCTCTCATCTCTTTAGGGTGTCAGGAGATACCAAAGGAAAGGATAGGTGAAAGGGAAACCTCAAGGATCCAAGCAACTAGAAAGTTAAGGGGGAGAACAGGAGGATGCATCGGTAGGAAACAAAGCTTCACTGGCCCAGTGATTACAATTTTGTATTTACATCAGTGACATGTACTTCTAGGAAGTTCAAAACTGTGGCCACTTGATACCTGAAGCAACTTTTTTTTTTTTTTTTTTTTTTTTAATCCCCTTAAATGCAGAATCTTTGTCAATGGACTTATTTATCAGGCTTTTATAGAGCAAAAGTAACCCAAGCCACTTGAACTCACAATGCTCAATAGAGGAGTTTAAAATCTCATAGCCAGTTTGCCTTCTAGGCATACCCAGCAATCTCCCAGACTTGCTCTACCAGCCAGTCACAGCATTTTAGTGACATGAGTTGACTGCATCTGCATCTGAGTAATGTTCCTCCTGAAGTCTGTCAGAAAAATATTTGACTTGTGTGTAACCAGAAATAATGCCTTACTATATTTAAATTCATGTGGGTAATACCCATAATATGCAAAACTGATTTCAATGTCTTCTTAGAACAGAGATTTTTAACATCCTAAGAGTGAAGTTGCTTTTGTATCTATCTATCTCATTCATTTTCCAGTCCAGTAACTGTCTGCCTGGTCCCTTTAAGGTCCTACCAGTCTGATATCAGTGACAATTATGGGAACTACTTGGTATAAGAGAAATTTGGGGCTAAAAAGAGGAGAAAGGGTAGAACATAAAACTTTTCATTCTCTTTCTAGGCTGAGGTTTCTATCTTTGTGTTTTAATCTAGCCCTTTCCTCTGAGAGTATCAGGCTCTAACCCTTCATATTTGTTCTGTGTTTTATGAACAGCAAAGGTACCAGTCAACATGCTGCTTTTTTCTGTGCTGGTTCTGCTTTTATTGGACTTCTTCAAGATGAATGCATCCTCTGGAGAAAAAGAAGGAAGTAGTAGTGGGGGGAGAGGAAGAAACCTATTGCTAAATCTATTTTTGAGGGGCGAGAAACTTGGTGTTTCTTGGGAGTTCCTGTTAAACATCAGATGATTCGTCAGGGTTTTTTTTTTTTGTGGGAAAGCATCCTACATCAGTTTTCATTGAGTGGGGCTGGACAAATTGTACCACTTTGGCTTAATTTGGTATTTTCTTTTATTAAACTGATACAGTGAAAGGGATTTATCTGCCCATGTGAGGGCTGTAATGGGTATATTCAAGATTTGATAATGCTTTTTTTTTTTAACATGATGCAGCCCTGGAGGCTGCCACTTTCATGGATGTGACCAAGTAGTGCTCTTCTGTACAGAGCTCCAAGTTGGACTCTTGTTGTTTCACTGAAGCATGGTTTGTGTTGGTTTCACTCTTCCAGTTAATTGCCTGAGTCTGAGAGAGAGCAGAAGGGATGTCTCTGCCCACTGCAGGCTGCTCAAGCCTGGGCAGTTTGCTCAGACTGGGGTGTTGGCCCTGCTCTTGGTGAAAAGGGTAAAGTGTGGTGGTGGGGTCTGTCTGTCTGTCCATACTGCTGTTGCTAGGGTACCTGGGCTGACATTTCAGTGTAAAGGCATCCTGACAGTTGTAGGCTGGCTGAGCTTCAGGCACTTCCAGTGTGGACATCTTCACTCACCAGAGAGATGACGGCACCCTGAACTCCAGCAGGTTCAGCTGGGGCTACTCACAGCCAGCACGACCCCTTCTTTTCTTCCGAGTCATCCTCACCTAACTGCTAAAAGGAAAATATAATGTACACAGTAATTAGTTTTAATCTTCCTGGTTTATATATTTGTGTTCGCTGCTAATGCATGTTCAGCCCAGAGAAGTTCTGGGTGCCCCATGACTGGAAGTGTTCAAGGCCAGGCTGGATGGGGCTTGGAGCAACTTGGTCTAGTGGAAGGTGTCCCTGCTCATGGCAGGGGGTTTGGAACTAGATGATCTTTAAGGTTCCTGTCAACTTAAGCCATTCTATGATTCTATGTCCAGAACAGACCACTTCTGAGCTACTTCAGAGAGTTAGGAACTTCCAGTTGAAATAGCTCTGCTGCTTTTTGACACTTGCTATACTCCTCATAAAAGAAAGTGAAGTGGTTGGATATATGTCACTCCTAAAGTATTACCAGTACTTATATACTAATAACCTACTGCTTCCGTAAGGGAAATTGTTTTTCCAAAGTACTGGTATAACAAAGATTAGTCTTTTATTGCCAGCTCAGTTACAAACACGTGCCCAGAGCTTTCTGGCTGCTACTAGAGCATGTACATCAGCAATATTCAGTAATGGGTGCTAAGTTGGAGGAGAGTCTGCCCATAATCTCTAACAAGCATCTCACTTGGTTTTTTGCAGTGTCTGTATCCAGTACTGCCATGACATGTATGTATTTAAATCAGCATTGACTCAGGATAGGTCTTAAACCACAAAGCACACAGGCATGTTGAAATAAGGGCGGGTGGGTGCGAGGTGAGATTTTATGCATCTGGCTTTTCTGAGAACAGCTTCGGAGAGTGGTACAAAGTTGTGCATCACAGAAATTTTGGATGAGGAGGCATCTTAAATCACTCCTGCCCTAACAGTACAAGTTTGGACATGGTGAACATAGGTCATTACTAAATCCCAGAGGGTTCAAGGAAAGAGCATCTCCAACATGCCCAACTGCTCTCTTCTACACTTCAGTTCACTGGAGTTTCTAATATCCAGCTGACATTGGTATTCATACAGAGCATCTCTGTTATCTTCAGTGTACATGGAGAACCAGAAGACCGAAAGGACACAGTTCCTGAAAGCCTGTCATTCCTGCCTGCGTTACTTATGCGAGTAAAATACACTGTCATTTTGTGCAAAAATTGCCTCTTTGTAAAAGTCTTTTCCATCTTTCAAGGCTTCTCATGTGCTCTTTTCCCATTCTCTCTCCTTTTTAATCAACTTGACCAATTTCTCTAGCCTCTCTGCATAGGCCATGGCAGGGAAAAAGACTTTCAAGCAGGTTGACGAAAAGTCAGTTGATCCCAGAGTCTGATTTGTCTGATCTGGAGGTAATTGAATTGAGGATTTGAGGACGTGGGCTCTTCCTTTCTGCTGGTAGCAACAACCCAAGAAACCTGTTCATAAATGAAGTGTTGTGTACGCCCCTGCCCTCCCGCTTGATTCCGGTTAACAGAGAGGTAAAAGCAGCATGAAGTTTACAGTTTCTCTCTGAGCTTATAAAGGAGAGGCTGTGCATCAGCTGGACGATTAATCACAGGTACTCATGTGATGAAAATTTCTCAGGGGATGGAGAAGGTTTGCTTTTAACAATCGCAAAATAGCCTCATTTGAAAGAACTCTTCCATAACCTTTTAATTTTATTTTTTTTTACCCTAAAGTCAAGGATGCAATAAGTGCTTGCAGCATTAGTGTGTGTGCACTACAGTTTGGGTTTTAGTTGCAAGGTGTGATTCCGGGCTTCTCAGCTGAGAAGATCCCTGCTTCCTTCAGTGCATCCAGGAGCAGACTGAGACAATAATGGGAGAGGCTGGCTCCTGCCGAATCACAGCTTCATCAGTCACAGGAGCTGGGAGGTGCCATGTCAAAGAGGTGGGGAAGTTTGTAGGAAGGAAAAGGCAAGGATCTGCTAAGCGTACACCGTTATGAAAAGTGACTTATTTTGCTGTGTAGCCACGATAATAGTCTAAGGGGTGACTGGAGAAACATTGAGTACATGCAACTGCAAAGGAAGTCAATAGACTCATTGCTGTGAGTGTATTGAATAGTAAAGCCTCTGTTGTCTCAAACTGGGTGCCTAAATAAAGAGCACTTTTAAATTTATCTTCTCTTCGTTATAAAGTGCCATTAAACTCCTGGTGTCTCAGGGTGCTACAAAAAGTGCATGCTTTGTGAAGGAAAATTCAGGCACTGAGCAGTGCAGGGACCCATGAGTGTACTGGTTGTGTTTTCAGAACAGGCTGGGAAGAGTATTCAATGAAATGATAGTGAATGTCAAAAACAAAAAAAAACCCAACGGTATTAAATGACCACATTGAATAAGCACCGGCCATTTTAGGTACTGAAGGAGACTGTGCTCTTACAGAAAACTTGGTGTGATCATGTAATTAAGAACTGCATCACAGCGAAGTCATGGGCAGGCTGGGGGAGGGCAGGCAAATGCAAGCAGCACGACCAGCAACAGCTCTGGGAAGTCTAGTGTTTGTGTGCATAACTTCATAACCTCAATATTTTTGTCAGGCAAATCTGTGTAATGGACCTTTGAATATGGATCTGCAGTGAGATGGGGGAAGTGAAAGCCAAGTAATGAATCTTTATATTGTTCAGATATAAAGCAGCACACTCAATAACCGGAGCGGGCTTGCTACTAACTGGTGTTACAAGTCAGCACATGTGAACCACACAAATTTGCTGCTGCCTGCAGTGCTTGTGGCAAAGATGACAAACCAGCCTTTGTGTGAGTGAGAAACCAGAAAGACACAATGCAGAATGGAAATTTGGTGCAGTTGGGACTGTAGGCGTTGCAGGCTCCTCATCTCTCTGTTCCTGTGAGTGGGATGGTGGTGCACACGTTGGTGGGGAAATGGCCTGAGCCACAGGTCGTTGTAAACAGGCACCCGAGTGGGGTTAGAGGCAGTGTGTTTTATACTGGGAGGAAGCCTGGCACTCTGGAGGTTCTCACAACTCAGACTTCTATTTTTCTGAGTATCTGGCTCATACCCTGTGGTTTGGGGTGACCAAAGTGGCTTTTTTTTTTAAAAAAAAAAAGACACTAATAATTAGGAATCTGGTCTGTACCATGCCAAGAACTCGGTTACAGAATGTGAAGCAGCTCTCCAATGGATGCATATTTATCCTTGCTGTCCTTTACAGGTAACACAAAGCATAGTCAGAACATAAACAAGTGATCCCGTGTCTGTCAGCACTGTTACTCTGTTTTATTTTAAACCTAATTATACTTGAAAGGTGTAGGGGAAATTGAGTACGTGATTTTGGCACTTATCAGCACAATCTTAATTAACCATCACCACCCCTTTTCATGCATTTCTGTGAAGAGCCCCAGCCGTATGATCTCACTTCCCCCATCTCATTTGGCAGTTAATACTCTCAGGTTAATTTCTCTTGACTTTATAATCTAGTCTATCTTCTGTTTAAAAATAAGCTATAAAACACTTCTCAAAACTGTTTGGAGGGCCCACCCCTGCATGTCAAAACACAAACTCATCAAGTCATCATTGTCCTTTTCTGACTCTCAGCAAGAGGCTTCAAGGAAATACATAAATCTCTGGAGTGCTTGTAATGAAGATGATATTATGAAATGCATTTGTGCTGGTAAGAGAGATTATAGATGCACAGAAGACATGCAAGGAAGAAACTACATATGACTTTTACTTGATAAATGAGGTGTTTGTAAACGAACCCTTTGTTAAATGTGAACAGACATTCTCTCATTTGTATGGACAGTGCAAAGAAATATAAAGCAGTCACTGAACAGCTGGTAATGTGGCAGTCAGAAATTTTTTAAATATGAATAAAACAGAAACATTCTTTTTGTTTTCTTGAAAATTTCTGGTTTTCAGTATTATAATGACTTTTTAAATCGAACATGACAGCCTTGATGAGTTTCAGATGGAGTTCTGAAAGGCTGTTTTATTAATTTTTTCCCCTCTTTTGTTTGATTTTGTCGCTACTCTCTTGGTTTTTAGAAGGAGAGGGGAGAGATTGCTAAAGGAGGTTAGGGGAGAGGAGATCTTGTTTGGTGATTGACTTACTTGAAGTTAAAATATTTTTGAAGCCACAAAATAGTATTTGATTCATATAATCCCTGGTGTGCTTGTATAAGCTGCTTATGAATTATAATTTAAAAAAAAAAAAAAGAAAAAAAAAAAGAAAAAAAATCCCCAAAGCCCTTGGTCAGCAGTATTTGGACACTTGATGAAATACTTCAAGGAGTATAAAAAGAAAAAAAACCCAACCATTTGGTGTTCACATTAACATTATTGTATTAATAAAAGCTGGTTCAGTGCCCATACTGCATGTCCCCAACACGATGCTGATGACATTTTGAGAGAGGTGGGTAAACATTTATACTGTGCTCTGAGAAAAGGTTACATGAAAGACTTTTGATGCAACTTGAATTTGTAATTTTGTTTCCACTTCTTTAAACAGAATAAAAAAAACCAAACCCCAAACAGGTCAGATGTGTCTGTGACAGGTTTTCTTCTTTGGGCTTAGTGGAACAAAGTAAACCAGGTAGTAAGTGAAGTGTTGTATGTATATCAAACAGGTTTTGTATCATTGCTTCCAGACTTAAATATATGTCTGTTTATTTAAGAATATACTCATATCCTTTAACATACAAATAGTATGAGGGTCTGCAAAATGTAATGCTGCTTGTGGTGTAACTTTAAGAAAAATCCGTTTGTATTCCAGGCGTACATTCAACTTACTGCATTGGAAGGGGCACATCCTGTGACTGGTTTCCTGCGCTCTCCAGAGGACAGTAGCCTTTTCCATTGTCATTTTGTCTGTTGGTGTAAAATAGAGATTATCTTCCGTCTGCCTTTTCCTCTTCTCCTTCCCTCTTTGTCCCTTTCTGGGGGTAGGGGGAAGTAAATTCTCCCTCTGCCTTGTGCAGGTGTTAGCACTGCAGGGAGCTTCTCTCGCGTCAGCTGCAGGAAGCATTTCCCAAATGGACCATACCATCCTTTGGTCTTATTCTGTCTTTTTGCATTGTTTTATTTAAGATTGTGCTGGTTTTGCACTGACAAATTTACTTCACTGCAGTAGTGTGTGCTTGTGGAGAAGTAATCATTTTGTGATTCATTTCAGAGGCACTCATCAGTTAAAACAGCATGCGAAGGAAGAATTATTCAATAAAAAGATGTATGAAGTATAGCTCTAGTCCACTTCCCTTGGAGTCCAGGAAAGATGCTTTTAAGCAAGATTACAATAGTATATATTGTACTATTTCATGACCAAAGCATCCATGCCACAAAAACACTGTGAAAAGATGATAGATGCCCACAGTATTGAGGGTTTCACTTCTATAATAACCAAAATTTTCTGCCATCTGTTGTTTTATTAAGACTGCTTGCATTCTACCCGTGGAGAATGAAGCTCAATGAAGCCCAGACTTCAATCTCGGTATGTCTCAGTACAATGAAAATCTTGCTTGCAAAACTCCTCTGAAGCCTGTAAGAAAGAAATGCCATGCCTGTATGATTTCCAAATAATGTTAAAAATCAGAAGGATTGAAATAAGTTATTTTAGTTTATCTGTATGTTTTTCCTTGCCCTTTCCCCCACCAATCTACAGGCCTGTGATACCAATGTACTGTTTTCACTCCCCAAATACACTGCAATCCAGGCTAGATGGAGTGTCTGAGTGCTGTTCTGAGGGAGAGGCCAGGGAGCAAACTGGAGTAACAACCATGTTGACTTACTGTGTGTTCAGGGAAAAAGTGGTGATAGTGTAATGGTCTTGGGAGATGTAGCTTCTGCTATTCAGTCCCAAGAAAAAGTAGTATTTATCCACAAGGCAAGGGATCTTAGTACCAGCCACAAGCCCTGAAATAACCAGTACCTGCAGGTTTTTGTTCCACTTTATTCTTCCTATGCTTACTTGCAAGTAAATTGCATTTTAGTAATATATGTCCTGATCTGTAGAGCTCATGGAAAGATGAAGTAGTAAGTAGAAGGCTTCATACTTTCTAATGAAGTGGACAGTAAAGGGATTGTGAACCTGCTGAAGTCAGGAAGTCAGCAGTGAGGAAGAACGTGCTGTTTCTTGCAAGCAAAACGATGTTTAAGTAGATTAGTATTGCAGGCTTTGAAAGGAGGGAAGGAATGAAGATTTTAAAGATGTACTAGAAATTGTACGTTTGCAATATTTCATTTTCTGTGCTGCTTTCCTCCCATCCTTAGTGTATGTTGTTTATTTGTTTGGAAATAAAATGTGTTTCTCTACTTGGGATGGACTGATCTTGTCCAGAGAGCAGAGCTGCAGCCAGCCTTTGTTTTTGAAGAAAAGTATAACACTGATGGAATGCTGTTCTTCTAAGGTAAAGGAGAAAGCATATGGGGGGAACAGAGGTGCATGGAACTGCTCTCAAGCACAGTGTGCAGGCAGCAGATCACAAGAAAGCCTGGGAGTTTGAGCAGGCATCTGTTGGAACATGGGTGAGAAAGAGAATATGAGTGTGTTGGGGGGAGGGTGTTCTTGTGGGGTTTTGTTGTGTTTTTTGTTGTTGTTGTTTGATTGGGGTTTTTTTGTTTGTGTTTAGTTTGTTTTGTTCTGCTTTTGAGGGGGGATGTTAATAAATGTAGACAAAAGGTTCTAGGGAGGAGGTAGTGGAGACAGAAAACTCAGCCAGGACAGGAAAGAGTTTACAGAAGGCAGAAATGGTGAAGCCAAAGCAAAAAACCTAGCCTTGAAACAGGCAAAACTGCACAGTACTGTATAATACAGACGGGAGTGGGTGGAAGCCAAGAAGACAAAAGAAGTTTCTAAAAAACCACCAGAGATGCTGTAAGTTCATTGACCAGAAAGCTCCTCAGTTGTGTTATTGTAAAACACAGTAATATGCATTTTCATATTTCAAAATGTGTCTGCTTGAGATGTGGCAGGACAGAGCTTTTTTTTTTTCTTAACCTGGGTTGTGCTTGAGGAGTGGGATAATGGTTTTTGCATTGTCTCAGTCTGAATATGAGGCTGGTAAGAGGGAGGTGAAGATGCTGAAATAGGGAAATGCTGAACCAAGCTGACACAACAGCTCAGAACAACAGCATGGAAGTGGCTGTAGGCAGGAGGAGATTAGGAACCCTTGAAGAGGGATTGAACTGGGGAGAGGGTAAGCTGGAGGCAGGTTAATGTCTTGTTCAAGTTGTAAATCTGTTTGGCAACTTATTCCTACATATACCTTTGCTTTATCAAGCACATATGTTTGCAGTGTGAAGGTACTTTGGTGAGGTGTGAAGGAATATCTGAGTTCAGGCCCAGAAGTCGGATGAGTCTTGCTCAAGCTGTTGCAGTGGTTTTTCAAGACGAGTTATTGGAGATAATGAGAGGCAGGTGGAATGGGATGGAGATTCTCCATGTGGGGAGCAGGAGACAGCTTCTTTTCTTGAGCTGTCCAGAAGACAGCAGCTCTCCAGGGAATGGGAAAGGACCTGGACTTACTTACTTACTGGGTCTGTGGTTTACTAGGGCAAGGAATTTGATTAAGTTAATAGGAAACACACTTTAAGTTTCAGTTTCACAAACCAATGCATGAGCAATTTCTGAGGAATCATACTCCACTGCAGAAGACAGAGTTATCTTTCATGTCCAAGTGAAGTAATGATGAGGCTTTGGCTTCCAAGGTGGTTTTGCCAGCCACAGTGATGGTGGAGCTGTTGTGCGAGTCTCTCTCTGAGAGGGACAAAGTTATCTCAAGGCGAAAAGCAAGTTATGCTTTGCTGAACCAGAACTGCAGGCTTGATGCCATGGTGATTTACATAGGAGTTACTCAGGATAAGAAAAGATTGCAACCTCTCTGTCTGCTGGTCCATACATACACATGGTAAAATGTCAAAACACTTCTGCATATTTTCAACTAGCTTGGAGTGAGGGAAGTACTGGCTTAAGACTCTCACATTTGTTCTCAATTGCTTCATGGTTTTTTCCTTTCTTGGATTAATTTCTGGATGGATGGTTTTTTGCATTTTTGGGGGCTTTTTGGAAGGCTGTGGTCTGCCACAGAGTGGTGGGGGCAGCGAATAATGGCAAGGGATGGTAGACAACTGGAGATGGACATAGCCATACAACCAACCATCTGTCCATCCCCATTAGGAAAGCAAGCGTAATGGCAGTAAACCACTTTCCTTTAATCCATTTCCCTATGCCTTTATCTGAAGATAAAATTTAAAATCCAAAGTACTGAATAAAGGAGTTGCATAAAGGGCAGATATTGCTGTCCCCTGGAGCATAATATGCAGCACAATAGGAAACACTTTAGCAAACCTGGAAATCACAGTGAAGAAATAGAACAAATGTTCAAAAATGCTCTTAATTAACTTGCATTATCAGTAACTGCACTGAGTTGGTTTCTCATTTAAGTTTTCAATCTAGAGCTCCTTCTGACTGGAGCATTTCATCATTACTGCTGCAATTTAGCCTTTGCAATTGGGAAACTTCTAAAGTGATGGGCTTTCCTATCTGAGAAAAAGCTGCACCAAGTTCTGGCTTTTAAAGCTTGAAATTCATTCTGATATAAATGAGAAAAGTGTAGCTTTGCTATAAATCTTACTTTTTTGAGAAAGATGGGAAGTTTTCATATTTATTTAGACAGTGATGTTTTAAAATTTGCATACAGTTCTTTGAAAGTCCACCTTTTGTTGCTGCAAATATCATTTTTAGTTCTAAATGAAAAATGATAAATACTTTTCCATGATTCTAGAGCTCAAGGATTAATGTGGTTGAACTAGTTAAATGTTAAATCTATTCAAAGTAAAACTGCATAGAGACTCAAATGTTCTTGCATGCAAGTAAATCCTTTTTATATTGAGTCTGGTTTGCTAAAGACGTAACTACTCTGCCAGCTTGTTCTGCACAGATAAGTTATGTTATAGGCACTCTATTTTAGGGTGCTAAATTTGCTTTTCCCATTAATCTTAAGCTGAGATTGCAGTTTGAGTCTGCTTTGTGTTAAAATTGGAGTCAGCCTTTTAGAATGGAAGGGACGATACTGTAGAATACAGTATGTTTTATATATAGACTTTGTATTCTTGATGGTAACAAAAGTTTCTCAGGAAAATTGCATGGACCATAATAGAAGTTTAAATACTTCTCTCATCTCTTTCAAGTAAATATCACTTCAGACTTCATCTGAAAAGAGTCCTTGATGGGCCTTAGTTGAACGTGGTTACATCTGTCAGTTAAAAGTATTGCACATCCAAACACCATCTTTTTGTACCAGTAAGTGCTGTTGAAACATGTGCTTATCAAATGACTGAGAAGTCTTAATTCTGTCCCTTGATTTAGCAGACTGGCCATCCATTCCATCATATCTAATTTAAAATGAGAAGGTTTTGCAGAACAGTGGTCACGATGATGTTTTATTTCACCTGACTTGTACAAACCCATGGATGAAACACTGCGGAAGAGCCGCCTTGGCATTCCAAGTTCAAGTACTCACAAACTGGAGAGTAAAAAGCATTTACGCTGGGACAAGTTTCAATGCCCTGTGTTCTCCGAATAAAAGGTTCCTTTTTTCACCCAACTACATTCTTGGAAGTGACTGAGTTGTTTTGGCTGCAGCTCCTCAGAAAACTCAGCTTGAACTCAGTGCATACAACTTCAGCACAAAAGGTCTACAGAGTCGCAAAGGTTTCCTAAGCAATGAAGAGCAACATGTTGGGAAGCTACAGGTACCCCCAAATACGAATTGCTGCTCTTTTTCTTTAAGACTTGTGATTTAAAATTTGCCTGTCAGAATTCAGTTTAGGCAGTTTCTTCCTTTTCTGCTGGTACTATCACACAGCCTTTTTTTTTTTTTTTCCTCCTCCATGTTTTAGGCAAAAGCTAGAGTTGCTACACCTGGGTCATACCTGTGGCACAACAAATCCAGTAGGTAGTCTCTGGCTTAACCGGATCATGGAGCTTTCGGAAAAGTTTTTAATACCACAGGAGACAGGGAGGAGATAATGAAACTTCTCTCACCTCCTTTGTAATTAGGCTGTAATAAAACCTTATATGTGATGTTTAAATAACCCTTTTAACACCATTACCAGCATACAGCAAAGCTAGGAGCTGTTTTGTATATATTACAGAGTATGGAGAAATGGACCTACATTCCTGGCACACTGATTTCTCATGACGGTGACTTCAGCAGGCTACTAGCTTACAGAAAAACTTACTCCTTCTACTATTGCTTAATTTCCGTAATGCCACCTCTTCTTGAGTTTGAGCCCCTTAGGGGGCTGCAATACCTGGAGATCACAGAATCATAGAATGGTTTGGGTTGGAAAGGACCTTAAGATCTTCTAGTTCCAACACCCCTGCCATGGGCAGGGACACCACACACTAAACTATGTCGGACCACGTTGCCCAAGACTCTGTCCAACCTGGCCTTGAACGCTGCCAGGGATAGTGACATTTACCACTCTTTGGGCAACCTGTTCCAGTGCCTCACCACCCTCACTGTAAAGAACTTCTTAAACCCATTACCCCTTGTCCTATCACTACAGTCCCTGATGAAGAGTCCCTCTCTGGCATCCTTGTAGGCCCCCTTTAGATACAGTCTCCACGCAGCCTTCTCTTCTCCAGGCTGCACAGTCCCAACTTTCTCAGCCTGTCTTCATATGGGAGGTGCTCCAGCCCCCTTATCATCCTTGGCCCTCCTCTGGACTTGCTCCAACAACTCCATGTCCTTCTTATGTCCTTCTCTCCTTAGATGAGACAAGTCGTGTCCTACCTTCACTTCACCAGCAACTGAACTACCTGGATGGTTCTGCAGCTGTCAGATGTTGTCGAGTGCCATGTCTTCATATGGGCTTTTCTGAATGGGATGCTAATCTGGGCCTCAGTGTTTCTTCAGAATTGATGTGGTCCTAATGTAATTTTTCCAAACAAAACCAGGGAATATATGCAGTTAATGAAGTCTCTGATTGCAAAGATGGGACTGAAGATGTAAATGTGGTGTTGGTTGTTTCAGAGTGGGAACTTGAGGGTGATCTAAAGGCTTAAGATAAGAGAGTGATCTAAAGGCATAAGATTTCATACATATATGAAATCAATAAAAGAGAATTCATATATTTTGAGGCTGTTTCTAATTGCTTCTGCCATGTGATAATGAAA
Organism: Nestor notabilis; assembly: GCF_000696875.1. Lineage (NCBI taxonomy): Eukaryota > Metazoa > Chordata > Aves > Psittaciformes > Psittacidae > Nestor > Nestor notabilis. The sequence continues at coordinate 27,393 of NW_009929301.1, forward strand.
AGAATGACTTCTCCCACTCCTAGTTGCAATATCACTAAACTGCAGCCCAGTCATCTATAAATGGAAACTTCTGCAATATTCTTTGTTTTCCTGACTAGTTCTGAGTACTATGAAAGCTGTACAATTACCGTGATTGAATCAAACGGAAACCCATCCAAGAAGCAAGCAGGGTGTTTCCAAAAATTATCCTGGTCGGGATATAATAAGTTTTAAATCTGTGCTGCTATATATAAAATCTGTGGCCAAAAACTTGGTAAAAACTTCAAAAACCTTGTTTCTGCTTCAAAGAGAAGATTTATTTAGCTTTCAAGTAATCACAAGGCAAACACGGCTGTGGTCTGTAATTTTTATGGATGTAGTTAAAAGTATTCTTGGAGGTTTGAGAGCTGCTGATAAAATGACAAAGTGCTTGTGCTTCATGAGCATTTCACTCGCTCTAGATGGTAGCAGTGATAAGTTATGCATTTCATCCATAAATAATACATGTTTATGTTAATATATTTAATTGTTAGTATGGTATCTGTGCAGGAATTATTCCATCTCCAGCCTAACATTACCCTTGTTGCTTTCTGTTTGCCATTACTGAAGTGCTTAAGAAGTAACTTTCTGCTTGGGGGAGAAGGCTGTGGGGTGATGATCATCATCTGTCACACTTCTGTCAGTTTCTTTAGAGGACGTACAGGCAATTCCTGTAAGAAGTGGTTTTGTCCTGTAAGTGTGCCATTGGGGGAAGGGGGCTGTTTGTGATTTCTCTTTCAGTGTTGTGTTGTCTGAAGTTCAGCTTGCCGGGTAGCAAGGCATGTGCAGAGATGCTGGCGCTTACCTCTTTGAGGAGCGTTGGTGTATTGGGGAAGCAACCTTGGCCTTATCGGGTGCATATGTTACTTACAGAGATCAGAAAGATGCTGCAAGAGAGCTACAACAAGCTGTGTGATACTTGATTTCCAAGCCTAAATGTTCCTGTTATTATGTCCCCTCACCTTTCTGGGTGTCTCAGGTTGAAGGCACTTCCTAACCACCTGCTGTGATGGCTGAGTGGGTCAGAGCAGCAGTGTGCAGGGAGCATGAGACCTCTCCACCAGAGCCCTCTTTGGCTCCTGGACATAGACTGCAGGTAGTTTTAGCCTTCCAGGAAGTTGGGGCAGCTCTTCCTACAGTGGAGCAATCTGCATTCCTTTCCTTTTTTATTTCATCGAGTTTGCTGGTGGTGGTTTTTTGTTTGGTAGTGTTTTCCTTAATATAACTGGAGAAGCTTCTGAGCTGCTACTAATAATGACCAGCTACTAATAATGAACAGTGGTTGTAAACTTAAATCCTGTCAAATATAAATCTACTTTCAGCAAAACCACAGAAGTTGTTGTAATTTTAATCAGATGTTATCCCTGCCATATTTTTAAAAAATAATATAAAGACTTTAAATTCTGGGAATTGAAGTGTAGCAAATTTGTAACAAAATGGATAAACTTTGGCCATGTTGCTTTCTTGGAATAAAATTCCTCTGGGATTATTCCATCAAATTAGCCTTATGGGTAAGATAAACATATAACATGGAGAAAGGTATGGCTTTTAACAGACTTGAATGTGCATGTATTTGTTTGCCAGAGATTCATGTTGCTTCTGACACATTTTTCTTTCTTCCGCACTTCCTTTGTTATATTTTACCTTTGATTATTTTTGAAATCCCAAGGAGCAGCTGTATCTGTACTGTAACTCATAGGGTAGAGACACAGTGATGTTTTGGAGATCTCTGAAGTGCTGCAAAATAAACCCTAAGAAGTAGAAATGAGAGAGTAGACGCTTAAGCTGAGAGTCCTTTCATTAGGATATTCAGTGTTGCAGCCATCAGGTAAATGGCAAAATCAGGTCAAAATTGCCAGGATTCCACATTCTGAAAGAAAATTTTCTGTAAACTACCCCTTCAATCTTTTGAAATACAAGGCTTTATAAACAATTATCATTATGATTTATAATACAGGAAACAGTATTACAATAACTTTGTTGTTTCAGTCAGCTTGTTTCCATATCTTTCCTTCACTTGATTTTGTAGTATGTGTGGTGCTTGGATAAAGTGTATTCTGGCACCTTCTAATTGTTAATAAGATTCTAGCAATTCATTTACTAATGCACTCCTTGGTGCTGTCAGGCTCTGACCTTGGGCGAGCCCTTTGAGTTCTACTGTTAGAATGAGGCAAATGGTTATGCTGTGGCACAGCTAGTGCTGAGGCCTGTGGCCAGAGCCACAAAAGAGGCTCCTTCTCTTCATTTTCTACAGAGGGTGTGATGAGCTGGAAGGAGGGGAAAGCATGTGGTCCTCTGATGTGACAGCCCCGGGTAAAGCTGAGGCAGCCACTTTGAAACAGATGGGTGAATAAGCCCCTGCTGCCTCTCTTCTGTCAGTAGTCTTGTATCTCATAACTCTTGGGAAACCAGCTGGGTAGAGGAGACAAAATTTGTGGTTAAATAATGTAGTGAGCTTGGATCGGTATCTCAGTGTGGAGGGAAAGCTCACTCCAACCTGCATGACGTGCAAACTGCTGGTGGAGCTTGCAGCAGCAGAAGGGGGGATGCAGAGATAAAACTCCTCAGTTGTGAAGGTAAATGCTGTTGCAACGCTGATGTCTCGTTTGTAAAACGAGACAAGAGATGTGGCTGCCTAGTGTGGTGCCCGATGTCTGAGAAAGTGCTCTGCCTCCCCATCCCCGATTTTCTTGTAAGGCTTTATTTGTCACCCTGCTCTCACTAGTTTGTGTTTTTTGAGATTCCTCAGGACTCTCAAGTCCTGGGAATGAAGACCTTAATTCCAGCAAGTGTGTGCCTCTTCAAAAGAATTAGCTTATTTTATCTAGTAGTTCACATCAGGACATTGGGCAGCAAGATGGGGAGCTCAGCTTCCAGTCTTCCTCCCAGTCAGCATTTCTGTGTCAGCATCAGCTTCTTCCATCTCTCTTCCTTTGACTTTTTTCAGACCAAATTTGTGTGGCTTTGATAGAAGGGAAACAGTGTTTTCCACCAAACTCAAGTTATTTGCTGAAGTTATCTGCTTCAACTACATATGTCACTGGCAGCTGTAAGAAAGCTGGAATCATCTCGGCAACCGAAGCAATTCAGTAATTTATTGTGTGTGTTTCAGTAGCACTAATCAGAGCCAGATTTGGCCAAATTAAATTTAAATTCTATTAGTTTCTTCACCAGTCAATGGAAGCATAGGAATGTCTTCTAGGGGTTTGATGAGATTTCATTGCAGAAGCCTGGAAAATTTCTCTTAACTGAATCTGATCTATAGTAGTTTGATGTTTGGGGTCAGGTTTTTTTCTCTCTATGCCTGAGAAAGCAACCTTGATCTTCTGCAACCTAAGCCGAACCTCACAGGCTGCAGGCATGTGAAATGCCACAACTTCAGAGACACTTCCTCTGCCAAAATGACTGCTAGATTGCTCCATTTTTGTGTGGCATAAGCATTAGTAAGTTTTTCAAGTATAAAAACTGTTGCATATAGCAGTTTCTTAGTGGATGGATTTGATTTGTTTCTTCTGGGGGGAGAACTGCACTGGAGATTGCCTTTATGTCATTGATGTGTAAGTTTTAATTTACCAATATGTTTATTAAGGTTTTTAGCTGGTTTTCTATTTTATTCTAGAAATTAACATTTCAGGTGTCTTGATTAAAACCTTTGGGATTTTTATTTTTGGTTTCTCTTTTTAGTTTAAAAATCTTTTGTATGAGTCTAAACCCTTATTTTTAACCTTTAAAATACTTTTGAATGGCTGGTTTGTGAATCTGAATTTGAATGAGTCAATATAATTTTATTCTTAAATTTGACCAGTGAGATGAAGAGCAATTCAGTTTTCTGATAAGCATCCATGAAGCTTTTGATTATTACTTTATTTCTGTGTATTCTAATGAGTACAGTTTCATCCTCTTGGCTGCTTCCAACTGGGAAATTAAATTCTAAGATATTTGCCATCAGTGCATGTGTGCAAGAAAAAAATTGCTTGCAAAAGTTCTTTAAAGGTGATTTCAGCACGATCTTTATTTAGTATTTCACCCATTAAATGAGTGTGGGGAAAACTATCTACTTAAGAGAAACAAAGCATTAAGAGAAAACAAGTCATTATGTGGTATGCTTGCAGCTCATGGGTTTTTTGAGCAGCAACTGCTGTATAAATGCTCAGCTCTTTGCCTTGACTAACTCCATGCTTTCCTGCAACTGTTAGCACAGAATAAAAGTTTGCTTATGGATAGTTAACACACAATATGCAAGCTTTTAGTAGAAGTTCACAAGCTACCACAAGTTATTATGTAGCATTTTGGACTATAAAATGATACTTCTGGCCCAAGGTTCTTGAACTTTGGGCTGCACAGATATCTACAAAGAAGTCTGTGTTAAACATTTTGCTTGTGGTTGTGTTCGTACAATCTGCAATTTAAGACAGAGAGTTGGTTTGAAGGAGGCCATATTATTTGCTCATAGTAAACAATGTTTCCTGATTAATCTGGATAAGAACTGTAATTTTATATGTTTAGTTCAACTACAAATGGCCATGATGTTTGAAACTTCTAGATAAACTTATGTCTATCATCATTTACAATATGTGTATTCAGGTTCCAATCACTTATTTCTTTCGAGCTGCCATTATTTGTAAGTCTCTGGCCATGCAGGATGTGTAACTCTAAGACTGGGCCCACTTAAAAATAGCCCAAAAGTAACTAGATACTTGGTTTTGTTTAGTTTTTGCTGTTTCACAGTGGCCGTAATCTAAAATCAAACCCCTTTTTTTTTAATGTAAAAAATATGATTTAATATAAATAGATAGCTCAAGTTCCATTCCTTGGTAATGTGTCAAGCTGACATTTATCTTGGTGAAAACATAGAGGAGTCTCAACTTTGTTGTGGTAAGGAAGCCAAAAATTTAACACTGGAGTGATGAGAGGAAGGATGGAAATGAGAATGAGAATTAAACTTTTTCCTTTTTTTTCTTTCCCCACAATATTCTGATACCCTGTGAAGTGATTTTTAATGAAAAATAATTTTGGTAGCATATTTTAAAATTATTTTGCAGTTCAGTAATTTAGCCAAAATATATGCTTGTTGGGTAACAGGACTTATTTGATGCATGCACATAAGATGAACTTATGCATGTATGAATACATTTCCACAGGAGCTGGAAATCAAAGCAGCACCATTAACAACTGTGTTGTATTCAGTCCAGAACCAGTGATACTCCACTCCCATGTGGAGCTTCCTTCACAGCACTGAGGGCTATAAAGCCTCCTGTGAATATGTAAGATTTGGTGCAGGCAGTTACATGTTGCATGGTGACAAACTGCCACCCGCAGTTATAAGCTGAGCCTAGATTCTTTGTCACCCTATTTTAATGACAAAAATTTGGAGACTGATGGGGAATTTGCTGAAGTTAATGAAAAGACTTCTATTTTACATCAGTGGGGCTCGAACCAGACACAGTGCAATTTCTTTGGCAAAAAAAGGCCCTTCTGTGGTATTCTTTCAGGGTACTTTTGTAAAAGCAGTGTGCCTATAGCTGCATGTAATCATTTTCCATCCCTTTTCATGTGCTAGTTTCTCTTTATCATGAATAGTTAACAGCTCTTTGTGTTTGCCCTGCGCATGGCTATATGTGCATTGCTATTGCTGGCTGCTGAAGAACAGATTTCGAACGAAGCCTTTGGGTGTGTACCGAGAGCTCAGCTGCAGATGGGAAGTGCCTTTCCTGTGGAATTTAGATTAAAATTGCCACACATAATGTATAATTCTGCAATTCAAAATATCTAGATTAGGTTGTAATTGATAAAACAGATACTGAAATTTTAAATATATAATCTGTCTGGATTATATCTTTCTTCACAAGCTTTGTGATGTCTGTTTGTATTATAGCAATTCCATTTAAATTTTACAGGAAAAACTTAAGCAGTGTTTTCACCATTAGGTGAGAGCCGAGGGTTGAACTGTTACTGCATATGATTTCCTGTAAGTTCTCTATTGTGTATGGGTGTGTAATGCTTTTTTTTTTTTTAAGTGTGAATGTATCACTGGGTATCTCATCAACCATGATTAAAATGAGTAGGCTTTTAAAACATACATATCATATCATGTGGTTTTGTGTTTAATTAAACATGTATCTAATCCTACAGTTGTTAATTTGTCAGACTTTCACTGGAATTCATAACCATCTGATCAAGTAAATGAGGGCTGGATAAAATGTCATATAAGGTCTTGAGGAAGTGCACATCTAAGAGAAATCTTTATTCCTAATTTTCAGTGGTATTCTAGTACTGTGTGATCTTTTGGTTATTTAGCAGTTAAAGTGTTTCCTCCCATTTTGACGGTGAATTGCTGTATCTGTTTAATTTTCATTGGATCATTTCCTGTCCACAAAAGACTCTATCTTAATTCTCAGCCTTTCTAGTAAACACTCAATAGATAGGAAGTTATAGCTTCATAATAGACCACATCCATGTGGAAATCTGTAAACATCCTTTTACATCCCCTTTTTTTCAGATTTATTCATTAATCATTCCTGCTACACTGCTTGCTTTGTGTCACAGCTCGGCTAGGCAGTGCTTGTAAAATAGGAACCTTTTCGCTCTGTCAATGCACCAAACTAAAGCTATACAGAGAATATGTATCAGTTTGAATGCTGAGGTATTGCATGTAGCCTAAAAAGCAAACAGAATAACCTGGTACGCATTTTTGATGGGCAAAGGAAGAGCTTTGTACAAACACAAAAATTACCTACTGCCTGGAAATATTTAATTTCTTTTTCCCCTTATTATCACTCTGGAAAAGATTATATCAGGACTGGGATATGTTGGTGACCACAGATTGAATAGGTCCAGTGCCCAGCCTGAAACACATTAAATTTTGTGCTGAAGTGGTAATCCTGTCCATAAAGTGATCAGGATATTTCCCTAGTTTATGGCTTCTTTGCATTTTGAAGAATATCAGTCTTGACCAGTTAGGTCTCTGGCTCATGAAGCTTCATGCATGAGGTTCTTGCCAAAGTGCAAACCCCATTCTGGTCCGCATCACAAGCTCCAGGAACCTCAACACAATGGTGAATACCTCTGGGTCTGGGACCCCATGGCTGATCAGCCTGCCTGCCCACTGAACATATCTCTTCATTGCTTATGGATCAAGACACATAGCAATTACCTCAGTCCAGATGAACTTTTTTGTACTTTTCAGCATGATTTCTTATCCATGTTTGGTTCAAAAGCTGAGATTTATTTCCAAGGTATTCATGTGTGTGTGTGTACATAATATATTAATAATTTCATCATCTGCTTTCTCATAGTCACTGACTTCATTATAATGGCTCCCAGGAGAGATGCACAAAGGTTTCTGCCTGAAGTTGTTTGAATTAAAACTAAGGCCTGAGAACAGGGCAGGTTTTGATTTCTAATTCCAGATACCTCACTGTTAATGTTCATGTGTTTAATTCCTTTTCTAACTAATTTGGCAGAGTGATGCTGAGGCTATTTTCCCTAAGAAACCTCCAAATCCTGTCAGTTTCTAATGTGAAAAGTATCTATTTCCTTTCTGCCTGTGACTACTAATCTCACTTAGGAGTCCATAAATAAGTGGCAACCTCAGAGGTGGCTGATGTAACTTCTCTGGAGTCCAACAGCATCACTTTTGAAGCAGTCACATCCCGTTAGCTCAGCTCAGGGAATGGAAGCATTGATTCTGCGTCTCTCTCATTCTAGCCAGAGTGAAGGAGTGTGCTGCCTTTATTCCAACTGATTGAGATTGTGAATTCAGCATGTCTGAGGGAAACTACTTCCTTTCATCTGCTGGATTAATCTGGGTTTGTTTCAGGTTTTGGTTTTTTTGTTTTTTTTTTTTTTTTTAACTATTCTTAATATCTGCATGATCTCTAGGAAAACTGCAAGGATATCATCTCAGATCAGGTCTTGTGCTGCTGTGATGCAAACCAAAGCGGATAACTTCTTCAGCCTATATGCTGTAAACCCCAGCTTTCTTTGGAGAGTGCTCTCAGATTTCAGATCTGTCTGCTTATCTGTTCTTACATTCTTGTTTCACTTTCATGCTTCTACCCTGTACAAAACAGCTACTGTATTTCTGCATGTCTGCTCTGTACTGTTGAAGGTTTGGGGGAAAAGCAAGCATCACTTTCCAAAAACCTTTTGGACAGCTGGTATAAGAAAGGAAATGCCTCAATTCGTGAATTTGAGTTATTGACACATTCTCCAAATACCTCAGATTGCCAAGTCAGGAAACTCTTCGTGATGCAAACTGTTTCAATGAAAGCAACATTTCAGAGCGCTAGTTCTTTCAAATAGATAAACCATGCAGAATCACACCTGTATGCTCCTTTCTGACAGATATTATTGATGAGTTAGGAGCTGTAGTGGGTTGACCTTGGCTAGACACCAGGTGGCCACCAAAACCACTCTATCACTCCCCTTCTCAGCTGGACAGGTGAAACAGAATATGATGGAAGAGTCGTGGGTCAATATAAAGACAGGGAGAGATCACTCTCCAGTTACCATCATGGGCAAAAAAGACTTGACCTGAGGAAATTAGTTTAATTTATTACCAATCAAATCAGAGTAGGATAATGAGAAAGAAACACTAAATCTTAAAAACACCTCCCTTCCTTCTATGCTTAATTTCACTTCTGTATTCCCTAACTCCTGCCCTGCAGCAGTGCAGGGGATGGGGAGTGGTGGTTGTGGTCAGTTCATAACATGTTGTCTGTGCTGCTCCTTCCTCCTTAGTGGAGGACTCCTCACACTCTTCCCCTGTTCCAGCATGGGGTCCCTCCCATGGCAGACAGTCCTCCTTGACCTTCTCCACTGTGAGTCTTCCCCATGGGCTGCAGTTCTTCATGAACTGCTCCAGCTTGGTCCCTTCCAGGGCGTGCAGCCCTTTAGGAACAGGCTGCTCCAGCGTGGGTTCCCTGCAGGGTCACAGGTCCTGCAGCAAACCTGCTCCACATGGGCTCCTCTCTCCATGGGGCCACAGGTCCTGCCAGGAGCCTGCTCCAGCACAGGCTTCCCAGGGGGTCACAGCCTCCTTTGGGCATCCCCATGCTCCACCGTGGGGTCCTGCATGGGCTGCACATGGAGATCTGCTCCACCATGGACCTCCATGGGCTGCAGGGGCACAGCCTGCCTCAGTATGGTCTGCACCAAGGGCTGCAGGGGAACCTCTGCCCTGGCACCTGGATCACCTCCTGCCCTCCTTCTGCACTGACCTTGGGGTCTGCAGGGCTGTTGCTCTCACATACTCTCATTCCTCTCTCCAGCTGCAATTGCTCCTGCACAGTAACTTTTTCCCCTTCTTAAGTACATTATCCCAGAGGCACTACCACTGTCTTTGATGGGCTTGGCCAGTGGCGGGTCCAACTTGGAGCTGTCTGGCATCGGCTCCATCGGACACATGGGAAGCTTCTGGCAGCTTCTCACAGAAGCCACCCCTACTGAAGTCCCCCAATACCAAAACCTTGCAGTGCAAACCCAGTACAGGAGTTTAGATTTTTAAAAGTGAATTCTGACTCTGCTTGCCCTAAAGTTTGCTGTAATGCAGAGTGTCATGTTGTTTGTGTTTATCAAGAATTAGCATTTTTCTCATGTTTTGTGCTTTCCATGATCCAAAAGAAGTACAGCTGGTTGGGGTTTTTTTTTCCCACATAGTGTTCCATTTTTATTCCTGCATGAATTAGCAGCCAAAGAAGATTCTGCAAGTCTCTCATTCCCTAGCCTCATTTTGAACTAGGAAAAAGGAAGCAAATCTTAAGGTAGACAACTTTGCCACCGTTCTTTGCTCCGATATTGACAGTCCTACACATCCTGATGTGTTATTTCCATAAAACACCCAATCATGAATGCCCTTTTCCATTTACTTGAATGCTATTCAATGTAATAAAAATTGCATAAAGACTCAAAGAGATCAGTATCCCACAGTCAGAATAAACTTAAGAAAAAACCCCAAACACAAAACAAGACAAAAGCACCAGAAACTATTTATGAGAAGATTCCTTGTGTGTTTTCCCTCTTGCAAATAAATGATTCTGTGGCTTATGTTACGTGAGTCTATTAATACTCTAACCAACTTCTGATGAACATGTAGTTGGTCCACCATGTCCTGTGGTACTTCTTTAGCAAAAGCTGAGCATAGAGCTGTTGTTACAATTATGAAGGTCTTTTTCCTAACTGAAAATAATAGTGTCATCACATTGTTTAGTAGAAGTAGTAGTGGAGGTGGTTTTCATGTGCCTATATTAACAGTTAAGTGAAGCTGCCATCAGTATGTTCAGTCCTGTGAAGCCCGGCTGATGTGTTGGAATAGTAATACTATCATATGATTCTATGATACTCTGGGTAATACCTACTTATACTTAAAGATGCTTCCTGTGTGGCAATGTTCACTGTACCTCTTCTGTGCTCAAGTGGGAGACTTTGGTCTGTAAGATACCACTCTGTCACCCCTACAGAACACTAAACTGTGTACTTCCCACACAGTATCACTTGTGCAGTCGCCTCTCGGTTATCTGTCAGTGTAACTGTAGCAATATTTCAGATGTAAGCATGTGACTTTCCAGTTGTGGATGACTTATTTTCTACAGAAAATCCTAAAGCTGACTTCTGTTGTAATGTCCACTGTGCAAACCATGAACAAATGTTCCAAAGAAACCACTTGTATTCACTTTACTGGAGAAAATGAGAAGCACATCAAAGATCATTTTCGTAGAGTTTCCATCCTACACACAGCTCTACTACTGGTTGTTGAGCAAGTCATGGTAACTACATGTAATGGTGGACTTGGAGGGGGTTAGAGGTGAAGAAGCAGCACGGGAATAAAAGCTCTGATCTCATGGCATACAGTCAAATATCTGAATTAATCATATATCTGGATCTTACTTCATCTGGAGTGACTGCAGAGCAAGACATGGTGGAGCTGGGAGCAGTAACTTCTAAGTAGAAAAGTATTTGATTGCTGAAGACAATGAGATGACTGTTTATAGGCAGAGCTGTGTGAAGACAAATCTGCAGATTTATGCAGTTATGCAGTTAATACTGCATACCAACTTTTAAAATTTAAAAGGAAACTAGTGGATAAATGATAAATGGTAAAGATTATCTGTTTCTGTGAAACGGTTCTTGCTGGTAAGCGTGAAGGGATTTAGCTGTTCTTATCCTCCCATGTAGGAGCTTATAACTGATGGTGTAATAACAGTAGCTATCTTGAGAATCATGTGGCCTTGAGGAAAAAGAGGTAATTGCTTCATGTCTTTGGCTTTCCTTCTGTGCAGTGGTGCCTTTTGCAGTGCTGCTCAAGAATCTGCCACTTAGGTGCAAAGGAAGACAGCCATTTGCCATGCAGTGCACAGATCACTGTCCCATATTTGTGTTGCAAGAAAAACCAACGTACACATTCATAGGGACACTTTCAATATGTGACTAATCCCAGAGTAAAATGGGTTCTTACACTGACTGTACAAATGTGTGTCTCGCAAGATGTGCAGATGGGCTTTTAAGACATTATTCTTCTCCAACTACCTGTCCCTGTACCAGGCTTCATGAGAAACAAGGATGCTGATTATTTTAATCTCTGTTTATGAGGCACCCAAAGGTGGTGCCATCGCAAAGTGACCTGCGCTTCTGGGGGCTATTTGAGAAAACTGCCTGGAAAAATCTGACCTCATCAAAATGTGAAGTTGTATGCCTGAGATAACTAATCACTTTAAAAAAATAAAATAATAATTTAATTTAGAAGTCTACTGCTTTTGGTTGTTTAGAGCTGTTTTGTATAATGTTGAACTCCTTATCTGCATAGACCTCAAAGTGCTTCATATGCTGGGTGTGCTTTGCTAGCTTGGGATAGAGTTATTTCATACCAAATTTAAAGTTGGATTTTATTAGGAGTAAGAGATATTTGTAACTTTTCCATTTCAGGCTCTGAGGAAGCACTAGACCAGCAATTTTGATTTTGCAAGTGCTGTTTAACCAAGATATAGACAGTGAATAATTTTGGGTTTGGGGTTTTGTTGTTGTTCTAGTTCCCCATGTAGCCTTAGAGGCACACAGAAGCCATGAGTTTTTATCTCATGTGGCTGAGGAAAAGCACATATGCGAAATCCCAAATTATTTGCCCTTTTCCATATTGGTCTTGAGAGCTGGGCAAACCCATAGACTAATAGATTCTTTAGATACTTAACGGAGTATTTTCCTTTTGGGGTCACCATTTTCTATTAGGAACAAGATGCTCATGTGCTTTCAGTGGGATCTTGGTGTCAAGAGAAATCTCCCATGAAACAGCACTCCAGGAAAGCTTTTGAAACTGGAAGCTCTTTTCTTTCATGAGATATCTGGCTCAACTTACTAAATTACGTGTAAAAGAGCATTGCATTGCTGAAGTTGTTAGTGCCTTTGGCGAGCCCTGGATTATTCTCCTTCTTCCTCTACTATCCTGCAAACACACAGCTGGGGGAATTGGCAATGGGCATATCAGATACCACGTAACATCTGAGAGGAGAATGGATTGAACAGTTTGTTCCAATCCTTGCCCTTTTTTTCCTAAAAGAAGTTTGTCAAGGTATCTATGCTTGCAAGGAAGGAAACTTCTTTTTTTTTTTTCTTAGTGAAATGTAACTGAAAACTGCTGTTCCCCTGTCTCTGGCACCATGTTCAGGTAATCTTTAGCACCTAAATTCCCCATCTCAAAACAGGTGGGCTTGTTTAGTGAGTTGCCATCCTCACTGGTTGCAGAAACCTATTCAAGTATTACCCAACCTAGTTTTGTATGCTCTGCTGAACATGGGAATGCCCAAAGGATGTTACTTTGGGGTGCATTGAGGAATCTTTAGAGTGACCACAAAAACAAATAGCACATTTATCCACTGTTCTGGCTGGTACCAAGTAAGCTTCCTCTCTGAAGCACAAATGACTAATCACAGCTACAGAGAGCTGCAAGGAGGTAAGCTCAAAGGGAAAGA
>NW_009929301.1:40403-41910 GCF_000696875.1 Nestor notabilis
GAAAGCAGATCACCACAGATGTTTTGCAAGCTGAGAGCTGCATGGTTAACCAAGTCAGTCAGGTTACAAATAATGAAAGCTTCTGTGTTTTACACGCATGCATAAATCTGATGGCTGCTTGCAGTTATGTTTAGCTGTCTGGATTACATTTAGCTGCAGATTACATTCAGAAATACAAATACCAAATATTTTAAATCCTTCTTTTTCAGTCACTTGTGCATACCACAGACTTTCTCATTTTCTATTTAAATAAGCATCATGATCTAGTTATTTTGCCACATTCTCTTTCACGCAAACTTGAAAGAACACATGATTACTCAAAATGCTGTTGGCTTCCCTGTTAAAGTTGTAAGGCTAAAGCCAAGGAAGTGCTTAAGGATTTTAACCTACATTAAATAGGATTTAAAAGCCAGATTCCCAAGTACCTTTTCTGGATTTGACCCTGCATCTTTTAACAGCAGTCATTGTGTTCATCTTCACAGCCTGCCACACCTGAGAAAGCTACAAACTATTTTACTGTGTGAAAGCATAGAAATAACAGCAGAAGAGTGCACAAGTTAGAGGGAAGCCATGAAATTACTGGACTGCTTTATACCACCCTGGGGTGAAGTTCCCCCTACTTGTTGCCCAGAAGCCTGGAGGATGGAGGAGGAAGTTAGGTAGAGCTTGTGTCCTCAGCAACATGGGCTTCCTCTTAAGGTGTTGTGCAGTCACCTGCCTTGACAGAGCAGTAAGGTGAGAGCCAGTGCTAACACTGGTCACTAGTGTTTGCAAAGGGGACTTGCATAGGATAGGATAGGATAGGATAGGATAGGATAGGATAGGATAGGATAGGATAGGATAGGATAGGATAGAATCGTTTGGGTTAGAAAGGACCTTAAGATCATCTAGTTCCAACCCCCCTGCCAGGAGCAGGGACACCTCGCACTAAACTATGTTGCCTAAGGCTCTGTCCAACCTGGCCTTGAACACCTCCAGGGTTGGAGCATTCACAACTTCTTTGGGCAACCCATTCCAGTGCCTCATCACCCTCACTGTAAAGAACTTCTTCCTTTTATCGAAACTAAACTTCCCCTGTTTAAGTTTAAACCCATTACCCCTTGTCCTACAACTACAGTCCCTAATGAAGAGTCCCTCCCCAGCATCGTTACAGGCCCCTTCAGATACTGGAAGGCTGCTATGAGGTCTCCACGCAGTCTTCTCTTCTCCAGGCTGAACAGCCCCAACTTTCTCAGCCTGTCTTCATAAGAGAGGTGCTCCAGCCCCCTTATCATCCTCGTGGCCTCCTCTGGACTTGCTCCAACAGCTCCATGTCCTTTTTATGTTGAGGACACCAGAACTGGACACAATACTCCAAGTGAGGTCTCATGAGAGCAGAGTAGAGGGGCAGGATCACCTCCTTCGACCTGCTGGTCACGCTTCTTTTGATGCAGCCCAGGATACGGTTGGCTTTCTGGGCTGGGTTTGAACCACGACACAAGCGCACACTGAAGCCTGCTCATGTCAA
>NW_009929302.1:0-223 GCF_000696875.1 Nestor notabilis
GGGATTGAGTGCACCCTCAGTAAATTTGCGGGCGACACCAAGTTGACTGGGAGTGTTAATCAGCTGAAGGATAGGAACGCTCTGCAGAGGGATCAGGACAAGCTGGATCAGTGGGCTGTGGCCAATGTAAACAGCAAGGAAAAGTGCTGGGTCCTGTACTCGGGTCACAACAACCCCACGCAGCGCTACAGGCTTGGGGGAGAGGGGCTGGGAGGCGGGTGGC
>NW_009929302.1:495-933 GCF_000696875.1 Nestor notabilis
GAGGAGTGGCTGAGGGAACGGGGGGTGTTCAGTCTGGAGAAGAGAAGGCTCAGGGGGGGCCTTATCACTCTCTACAACTACCTGAAAGGAGAATGTAGTGAGGTGGGCATCAGTCTCTTCTCCCAGTTAGCAACCAGTAGGACAAGAGGTAATGGCCTCTAGTTGTGCCAGGGGGGACTTAGGCTGGATATTAGGAAAATTTCTTCAGCAAAAGGGTGATCAGGCACTGGAACAGTCTTCCCACGGAAGTGGTGGGAAAACCATCCCTGGAAGTGTTAAAAAATGTAAACAAGGACCTCAGTGACATGGTTCCTGAGTGACATGGTTTACTGATGGACTTGGCAGTCCTGGGGTAACAGCTGGAATTGGTGATTTTAAAGGTTTTTCCAACCTAGTAGATTCTGTGATTCTCAGCAGGGCCCACAGCCAGCATTCCTG
>NW_009929303.1:0-255 GCF_000696875.1 Nestor notabilis
CAGCATCCCTGCACCGGCTCGGGCATCTCCCCTGCCCGTGCTTCCAACTAGAGCTGTGCTGGGAAGGGTGAGGGGAATCCCAACCCGTGGCACCACCACACCCAGCTCTGCCACTGCCCTTTAGCCCCTGTCACCCCTGAGCCCCATCCTGCTCCCCAGCCCATGCAGGAGCCCAGCACCGGCACCAGTGGTGTGGCAATCGCAGCAATCACAGGTCAGGAGAGGTCTTGGTGATTGCATCAGCACCGTGGGGGC
>NW_009929303.1:340-651 GCF_000696875.1 Nestor notabilis
CCTGGCTCCTGCTCCTGGGGCCCTTGGGAACCAGCCCTGACCCCCTGCACCCCTCCCTCCCTGCCAGGGAACCCCCCCTCTGGATGGATCCAGCCCCGGTCTCAGCTCAGCTCCTTGCGGTTGTTTCTCAGACGCTGCAGCATTTCTTGGTTTGCTTTAACTCACCAGCTCCAGGAGTCAGAGGACAGCTCAGCCTCTTGTTGTTGTTGTTGTTATTGTTATTATCATTATTGTTATTATAAATGCTTAAGCAAGTTGCCAGCCCTGGGGAGGGGAAGGACCCAGCATTTCAGTAGCCTCCTTGGGTATAT
>NW_009929304.1:0-4730 GCF_000696875.1 Nestor notabilis
CCCAGGTGGTGGTCCAGAGGCTCTCACCTAACACCTTGGTGTGCCTGGCACCGGCCTGCCAGTTGGTACCTACCAGGGCTGACCAGGGAATTGGCACAGAGAGCCCAGTTCATACCTGGGCCACAAGTCAGTGTCCCATGTTGCTAGTTAACACCTTCAACTCGTTTGTAATGCCCTACAAAATACGGCTGGTAAGCACTTGTGCTTGTTTCAGTGTTTAAACTATGCTTGAAGGCTTGTTGCTTGCCCCCGCTATAGCTGAAGGCAATAGTAATCAGATGTTATGGGCCAGATGCCTCCTAAAAGGTGTGCTTTGCCATAGATCCTGCTACGTCATTGCTAAATGCAGCTTCAGCCTAAAGGTTTCATTTAGCTCTGGTCAGTATTTCCACTGTATTATAATTAACGATTATATTAGTAAACAGCTCCTTGGGGACAGCGGAAGGAATTCTGTTGCCCTAAACTGAGTGCAAAATTCAGGGAGGCTGACAGACTTGCTTGACCACATTCTGATATGTTTTTCAATATGAGGAAATCGAAGTACCTTTTACATAGAATCAAAAGCCACACAGCAGGTCTGGTGGCCTGTGTCCCACAGAGGATTTCAGGGGGTGGATCAACACATTTGGCATTCTCCCTCTGGATTTTTACACTTGCAGTAGAGGTGCCGAGTTTCATGCGGGGGAATCACTGATATGTGAACTTCAGTTGTTTGGAGATCTGATTCCTACTCTTAAAAACTCTGAGGAGAGATGGTGCACGTTAAGAGGCAGCAGGTGGTCATTCTTTTTTCATTGTAGCTTCTTGAGTGAGTAATCTGAGTTTTAAAGCGTTAGTATGCTACTGGATGAAAATAAATAAAAAATACTTCTCTCTATCAAAAAGCATTCTTACTTGGTGACAGGATGCCATGATGCTTCTACACATTGCCTATGTACGAGTTGGTCCAAGATGGCCAAAACCCAGAAAATACCTTGAAAAAATATCAACGATCCAATTTCTAAGAATTAATAAAAGAAATTGGAAGAAAGAGATCTGCCAGTGCTGCAGGACATGTGTAAGCTACAGCTCTCACCTCGCTACTATGTGAACAACTGATTAAATAATCCAGATCAGGAAAAAAACACTGTGTTACGCCTCCCATCTGACAGCTTGGCAGAGCGCCGCTGCTGCTGCTGCTGCTGCTGTGGTATGTAAACACAGCTAGGTGAAAACTCATCAGGAGTAATCCTGGCTTCCGGAGCAGTGGGGCGCCACAGTTTGATGTTGGTAAGGCAGTGGAATAGTAACAGCGCTTGGAAATGGAAGGATGGTCAGATCCTTGCTGTCAGTCTTCATGTCCACACAATGAGGTTTGCTTTGAGAGAGTTCATTAGGAGCATGAGCTAACAGAATAACTTGGGAAGTGCAGCAGGTGCATCCTCAAAGTGTGGGTCTGTGCAAACAACGGGGAAATTTCTAGCTGATGAGGCTTCTCTTGATGTATACCAAAATAAAACCTTTCTACTGCTTCAGGAGTTTCACTTTACATTGCAACTTTTAATGGCTTAAATAACTTCCTATCGCTGTCATTATTTATTTCCTGTTACTTAAACAGAAATTCCTTTTTGTATGGCTCAAGAACCAAAGTAACAACTTCTACTACTGCAGGTTTTGGAATTTGTTGCACTTTCTTTTTTGGTTTATCACGTTTTTAAACTTTACCTTAACGATAAATACACACAGTATATGATCACTGTTTTCTCAGTCAGTTCTCTTTGCTTCCAGTCTCCAGGACTGATGTGTTGACAAGCCATTGTCAACCACACTCTCTGTGTTATTATAAGACTTGTTGAGCTTGAACATTTTTAAAATCTTGTTTTAAAGCACTTCTGAAATGTGAGGGGTTAAAAGAGGCAAGTTTTCACGTAGCTTGTACTTCTTTTGCTTATGCAATGTTTTCTTTAATACATATTTTAAAGTAAAATCTGTAAGCAATTACATTTATTTACTTAAAAATATTAAAGCATTTGGTTTTGACAGGCTTTTCACAGCTTTTCATAACTTGCCAAACAGTGAGCATGTTTGATTTTACACAAATGTTAGTTCTTGACTTGTGCAAGATGCTTCTGTATCATTGTGTTCAGTCAATTCATGTATTAGGACAGTCAAAAATACAAAGTGGTAGCTTAAGCTAAAGCATTCTAGCTTCCTCTTTTTGTGTTCAGTAGTTGCCTTCCAGCATTACCTTCACCTAGACTTTTGTTGAAGGAAAGATAATGACCTACTGTTTAACTTTTAAAATCACATTTCTAAGGTGACAGCAGGGCAAATAAAAGGGGAGTTTAACCAGCAATATCAGTCAGATCTCTAACGTAGTCAGAAAACTTTCCATGGCAGCAACTATTACCTGTTGTTACTGGCAGTTATTCTTTGTTCATGTACCCTTGTAGATGAAGGACAGCTGCAATCCACACACAAAATAATCCATTACTTGTTTCACCCAAAGCCTGTATTCTGTCCAGTATTTATTTTCATCTTTCTTCTGCTTAGGCACAGACATGTGAAAACAAGTACTGACGATATGAGACAATCATCTTAGCAAGAAAAGAGATTGATTCAGTTACAAAGCATGAGGACAAGCCTAGAAACTTTCTTGCAGGTAAGGCACCTCAATGGAACTAGTCCATTGAATGACTTAGGTTACTCAGCAGCATGTTTTATAGTGTTTTTTAAGATGATCAGTTTGCCAAAAATGCAGGAAGTCTGCTGCTCTGAAAGATTTAACACCCCCCAAAAAACCCCGTGCATCTTATTCCAGTTGTACATAGTTCTTGAGCATGTGAAATAACATACAAAGAGAGCACTGGGAGGGAGAAAGCGTGAAGGAAGTAAGAGGGCCTCTGTAGTAGGTCCAAATGCAGTGGAAGTTCATGACATTTTCAGTGATGAAGTATTTTGATTTTTTTTTTGAGGAACAGTTAATGCACTACCTCATGATAAGTTAAGGTGCTAGTCTACAAAGTGAGCAGTAAGTAAATGGTAACCATAACTTGGCACAGCTGAGTAACTGCATCTGCTTTAGAGTTGGCCTTAAATAACATAAATAACATCTAATGCATTCAGTGGCAGTCTCCATAGGCTTTCCCTGTACAGTGTGTAGCCTTGTTATTAGTTTCTGGAAATATGTGATGGCTTGTGGCTTTTTTTCTTACTGGCTCTGAAAATAAGCTAAAATTAAGTGTGTGTTAGATTTCTGTTTTTATCTTCAGTAGCACTCCTGCTTGACCACATCATTTACATGTTCACTTTGGCTTTGTAACGGATAAAACACTTGTCAGTCAATTAAAAGGCATTTTATTCCTTACATATGAGATATTTAATGCTTATTTGTTCCTCCTAGTTCTAAATCTCTATTTCATTGCAACTGTGCCAAAATCTGCATTGATCCTCCATCAAAAGTAGTGCATTGAACTTTTAGTTTATTAATTTGGAGAGGGAAATGGTGATGAGAAGGCAACAGCCTGAGACGATCGAGTCGTAATCACATTGGTAATATGAACAATTACAAATACATATTCAAAGTGTAGGTTAAACATTTGTCAGTAAAAATATCAAAGATGCAATCAGAAAGGAGGAAGAGGGAGGTTTAGAGTGAATGAGTACAGATCAGCAATAGTGAGGGCAAACTTGAGCTGTCAAAGTGATTCATGAAGCCCGATCCAGATTTTTAGTTCTCCGTTTGTATCCTGATGCAGGCTACTAGCAGTCTCCTGCATTATTAATGAATAATAACATTTATAATTCAAAGTCATTAGTAAACAGAGAAGTAAACCCATCCATGTCATCATTCAAACACTGGACGGTTTTGTTAACCTTGCAAGAGCAGCAGTGTATGATTCGGGGAATCTGACTTGCAAAGAAGGACACAGGTGAGCTGTCAGTGGTATGAGGAGTATCACATCAAGGCAGCATTCACACTAGGGCTCCAGCACGCTTGTGGCTGCACACCAGTGCTGGGTTTTGTTTGCTTTACACGACACTACTCCCAATGACCTGAGGCTTTGGTATAAGTTAAGATGCAGTTGCTAAGTAAACAAATAGCGAAGAGGAAAGAAGAGATATTGTATTAGTAATACAGGCATATTTTTATAAACCAAATTATACAAAACAGTATGTCCTTTGGGTAAATAAGGCAATAAATTATACATGCGAGTAATAAGGAAGCAGGTAACAGATTAGATAGCATACAGCTTACTGCTTTTATCAGCTGACCAAGTCCAGTATGATTTCTAAAGATGTCCTTCAGATCTTGGCAAAGCAGAACGAGAAACTCTGTTTCTTTATTGCAGGTGTGGAATGAGGGGGTAAATATGTGAGCAGGCAGAGAACATGTTGAAGTGAAAGCCACTGAATCCCCACTGACCAGATGTGAAAAGGAGGGCCTTTCTTCTTATAAAACACAGGTGGCTCTATTACAACTGTGTCCCAGTAACAGATTCTGGGAGGGTCAGTAAATAAAGTATGTCCTCCCTTTACAAACCATGTTACACAGAAGATGTATTCTAAACAGTGACTAATTTTTCATTTGCTTATGGATTGCAGAGAACCTGAACAGGAGAAGAGGTGTGCCTGCCATGTCAGGAAGGCACATGTGTGAAGCAGGGCACAATGGCCTAAGTAAAATGTCATCCTAACCGGTGCATGTTAGGATGTCATCAGGTTAGATTTTGCAGCTGCTTTCCTTACCT
>NW_009929304.1:4761-5123 GCF_000696875.1 Nestor notabilis
TGAACAGAAAAGCTTTGTTTCTTCATCTGACTGTGCTAGATGTGTGTATTAATTGTACACTGCAGTTTGCCTTCCTGATAGAGTCTTGTAACTGGTATGCAAACAAATGCACCATTGGATTTAAATGAGCAAAATACTGATAACCGTTCTGGAGGTGTGACTTGGGCTACATCGTACCTGCCCAAGTGCGGGGCCGAGGCGGTCGTGGCTGTAAAGGTACAGCCTATACTTGCCGCAGTGAAGAAGTTTTCCAGTTTGGCTCCTACCATCGGGAGTGCTGATGCCAGAGGAGCGCTCTGCCCCGGGCTGCGCAGCAGGGGCTGGCCGGGGCGCTCCTTCACGGGGCAGCTGTCTCCGGCGGG
>NW_009929305.1:0-568 GCF_000696875.1 Nestor notabilis
CCTGGGCACAGGGCAAGTCCCTGCCCTTGTGTTTTGCAAAGCCTGGGAATGATGTAACTCTCCAAGGGGAAAGTCATCATACTTCCATCCTTGTTTCATCCCCCTGCACTGCCCCTTCTCTGCTCAGCTGCCCACAGCCCTCCTCAACTCACTGCCATGAAGGTGCTGGGGAGGAGGACGGTGCCATGCCCTGGGCACAGGGCAAGTCCCTGCCCTTGTGTTTTGCAAAGCCTGGGAATGATGTAACTCTCCAAGGGGAAAGTCATCATACTTCCATCCTTGTTTCATCCCCCTGCACTGCCCCTTCTCTGCTCAGCTGCCCACAGCCCTCCTCAACTCACTGCCATGAAGG
This sequence comes from Nestor notabilis, assembly GCF_000696875.1. Lineage (NCBI taxonomy): Eukaryota > Metazoa > Chordata > Aves > Psittaciformes > Psittacidae > Nestor > Nestor notabilis. The sequence continues at coordinate 353 of NW_009929305.1, forward strand.
TGCTGGGGAGGAGGACGGTGCCATGCCCCAGTGCAGGCGCTGCCAAGGGCGAGGCGGAGAAGCGGCTCAGCGTGCAGTACACGGCGGGCGAGGAATGCCCCGACAACGTCTTCTTCCCCACCTCGCGGCCCCCGCACCTCGAGGAGCTGCACAACCAGGCCCAGCAGGGACTGAAGTCTCTGCAGCACCAGGGTAGGTGCCATAGAATCATAGAAT
>NW_009929306.1:0-216 GCF_000696875.1 Nestor notabilis
CTCCTCCTCCGCTTGAGCGCCCGCATCTTCCCCGGTATCATCCCGCCACGCTGTCGAGGTCAGCGATAAGAGCCACCTGCACCACACGTCTCTTTGCAGCTGTTGCAGTGCCCGATTCCCACACCTCAGGCTTCCAAAGCGGCTCACCCGCGAGAACCCCGTTTCCCAGACCATTTCCAGCTCTGCCAGTCCCGTGTTGGGCTCCAGCAGAGACCT
>NW_009929306.1:325-2041 GCF_000696875.1 Nestor notabilis
GCTGAGTGGGATCATCAACAGTCCTTTGCCATGCCCAGGGCGGAAGGCTTAGAACACCCGGAAGTCTGTCCCTTCCCAATCTCATACTGGGCAGGAGGCTGCAGCAAAACAGACATCAGCATCTCCTGTAGTGATAACCTCGCCCTCAGCACGTTAGAAAATATCCTGCAAATAATGCTCACTAGTAAACACAAAAGAAAAACAGAACCTAAATTCTTCATGATAAATGGCGTGACTGCTCTTACCCCTCATCTGGACAACCTAAAAATCACATTACGTGCCACAAGAACCATTTAGAAGGAGTTTTCCTTCTTCTTATATCACAGAATGGTTTGGGTCGGAAGGGACCTTAAAGCTCACCTAGTTCCAACCCCCTGCCACGGGCAGGGACACCTTCCACTAGACCAGGTTGCTCCAAGCCCCGTCCAACCCTTATTTCAACATTTGTCCTACAGATTGTTTCGAGTTTACCTTCTAAAACAAAGTTGCCAGCCCCTCCCCAGCCTCATAGTGAAGAGTTTATTCCTAATATGTAAATCTCTCCTCTTTCAGTTTAAAGCCATTCCTCCTCATCCTGTCACTACCTGCCCTTGTAAAAAGTCCTTCTCCAGCTTCCTTGTAGGTCACCCTTTAAGTATTGGAAGACTGTTTTACGGTCTCCCTGAAACTTTCCTTCGCCAGGTATTGGTGGCCCCAGAGCTGGACACAGCACTGCAGGTGGGGTCTCACAAGTGGAGGGGGAGAATCCTCTCCCTTGACCTGCTGGCCACGCTCCTTTGGATGCAGCCCAGCACACTACGTTTTTGCATGAGTTTGGAAGAGTTGGAACTGTTCAGTCACTGGGGCTGGTTGGCACCCCACAACCTGCTCAGAAAGCTGCAGTGAAAGAAAAATCACTCTTCGTGCAGCAGCAAATAAAAGCAGAGAACCTGCCATTGTGCCTTCAGCAGCAGCACCAGGTGTGCAGCACAGGTGTTGGAAATCATGGAGCTGCTCCCTGTCCTTTGGTGACCTCCAGCAACATACCTTCTTGTCATGGGCCTTGTTTTTCTCGTCTGTGGAGTATCGCACGATGCCCTGTAAAGCACCTTTGCAATGCTCACACTGCCACGTATTTTCACAGATGTCACACTTGCCATTGCGGCAGCTGATCTGGGTAAAGCACACAAGGGCTTCGCCCAGGAATTTGCCTCCAGGTTTCATTTCACATTGCTCTGAAGATGGCAAGTCATGCCACCCCGATGTTCCCACAGGAGCTTCCTCCTCCTCCACAGCTGTACCCCTCCATTAGGTTACTTGCCACATGAAAAAAGCCCTCTGCCCATCAACACTGATGTTCTCGGCAGCCAGAGGTTTCCCAGGCAGTACCTGTAGTTACTGACAAGCAGCAGCAGTGTAGAAGAAGGGGGAAAAGGAATCTGTTATTTGAAAAAGGGTGGAAGTTGCAGAGTGGGATATGCATGGGTTTACTGCTTTAAACCACCTTTTGGTGCAACTGCTTCTCTTCAGTGACTCTACAGAGGTTTTAGTTTTAGGTGAATGCAATCAGGCCCAAGCTATGTTAGGCATCTACAGCAGATAATGTAAACATAAGCAAAATAGATGCTGTTGTACCAAAACCCCATGGTCTTGCAGTCTATGCAGAGCTTTCCCTGAAATGAATCTTTGGGTATCATTGTGCTCGATTTATAAGAAACCCACCATCAAATCAGCAGG
>NW_009929306.1:2072-18693 GCF_000696875.1 Nestor notabilis
CTACCATCCAAAATAATCCCTTGAACAAGCCATCACGCTTTAAGGTTGCAATGTTCTCCCCACTATCAGGAACAACCTGATCTTCTAAACACAGTTACTCACTGCCACCTCCTGCCAGAGACCTTGCTCCCTCCAGTCTGCTGGAGCCTATCCAGCTGACTACGCCTGTCGTGGGAAGGAAGGAGCACTCCAGGCTCCAGTGGAGCAGCACTAGTCTGTTCCACCAACAACGCTGGATCTGGAAAGGGACCTTTCCAAATGCTGTCAGCGCCAACCCTTGAACGCCGTTGCTTCAGCTGGCCTTTGCTGAAGGCTGGTGAGCTAGACAGAGAGCATGCCCCTCGGGAACACGGAATGTCAGCACCACCCATTCCCAGTAAAAGAATGCCTAACACACACGCAGTGCCAAGGGAAAGTTCTATGATGCTGCCCCAAGACAGCCATCTATCTTCATAAACACTACCTCCTTCCCTTCCAAATTAAATAGGAAGAGAGTTTCCCCTCCTGCCCCCTCAAAAAGAGCCTTGTTCAAATAGAAACACAGGTTGCCTGGGCTGGTTCAAACACTACGTCTCATTAATGGAACAGAGCTGAAATAAACAGAGAAATTGTTTATTTTCTAAATAAGTCTAAATTTATTCATTACCCTAGTAAAAAAAAGTTTGGATTACAAGTGTCTGAACAGTATAAAAGTACAAAACAGGTTCCATAGATTTCTAATACATTAATACAAAGTGCATGACTACATACAGTTTGTTTTTGCATTACTACTGGGAATGGAAGAGGGAGGAGGGGAGCAGGGGAAGCAGTTGGTGGTTGAAACCTAGCAATAAATAAATAAATACAGAAGAGATGATCCGTATCAGAGCACATCCTACCACCAATACTGCAGCCTTAGGTGTACAGAATTACTGATGCTGAAAACACAAATTCAAATGAAAGCAGGCATCTGCAAAAACAGCTAGAACTCTTGCTCAAGCCCTTAATAAACACAACCAACCCAGTTAAGCCATTGTTCAAGCAAGTATCCGTTATATACATGGTTGGACTTGATGGTATTAATGGTCTTTTCCAACCTGAATGATTCTATTCGGTTGCAGATGAAAGCAAGGTAGGCAGCTTTGTCCTCCTTTCAGAATCTCAGGGAGCTTAGGAAAAGCAAAGTAAGACCAATGAAAGCTGTGTAGGGCTGTGATGCACCAGAACCCTGTTTCCCCTAATGTTTTTTCTCTCCTGAGGTTGGCTTACCCAATGGAAGGAGAGGAAAAAGTAAGGATGACAAAAGCTTTGAAGGTAGAGGCTTCTCTTAAAACCTGCACATCTTTCCCTACCTATGTTTTAATTTGCTAAGCATTCCCATTTCAGGAAGCGAGACTACATGGAAATCCAGTCCTAAGCCCTACCCACCACAGTATTACGCTGATGACTCTCACAGAAAGGGAAGCTTGCAGCAATCCATTGTAGAATATCCCGAGATTAACAGTAAGGAAAATCCCCCCTCCCCCCAAAACAGAAATAATCAAACCAAAAAGCAGAATTCCCAGCTCATACAAGTTAAACCTTCATAAAAGGAACATGAAGCAATTGGGAGCTAAATCTGCAGCACACTCTTCCGGGAAGCTGCGTCCACCCTACAGGCAAAGTGGAGTTTGAAGAAGTGTCACAAGGGTTTGCACATGACTTTGTCTGGGAATCACGTAAGAAATACTATCTTTTGATCACGTATGCAAACAGAGCTGCCTCAATTCAGCACAGCACCATTCTTAACACAACTTTTCATACTCAGTATTCACAAAAGAATTGATCTGTTTAAACAAACAAACAAAAAACAAACCCAAAACCCAAACACAGAGAAACACTGCAGGGGAAGGGTTCCAAAATAGCAATCATGAATCCAGACCCCAAGCTGCATTCAGATTATGGACCAGAGCCTGATTTGCTTATCAAGGGATTCGGTTCTTGTGTCAGGTCCCAAACCAGCATAAAGTCTGGTCTGTGGTCACACTTCAGCTGCACTGGGCCAGCAGATAGCAGTTACTATGTTTTGGCCATCACTTATACGTAACTTGGGCATCAAGATGTTTTCTTGGTCCATCTCTAATCACCAGTCAGTTACAATAAATATGAAGCCCACGGTGTCTGCTGCTGGGTTAAACCAAAGTAGCCTCCCATGTTCCGGTCTTAGGTAAATCTCCCTCCCACCCCTTCTGAAGAGCACTTATGTTGGGGGCCTTCTCAGATAACTACCACTTGTAGTAGAGATGCCTGCAGTTTACCACTCTGTCACATAGGAGGGATGAAGTAATTGTCTTTGTTATGTCAGTAGTATAAGGTGAGTTCTCCACACCTTTAAAAATATATATTTATATAGCTAGAGAGGTGACATACCATTTCTATGTATTAGTTCCATCTTATTGACTCATACATGCCTAAGAATGAAGTATTTTCTTGGGGATTTAAGGGAGGTTACCAACGAACTAAAAAAAAAAAAAAAAAAAAGCCTTACAACCACTGCTTCTGTCAATACAGGAACATGAACTACATATACTTTTAATATACAAAACCCCATCCTCAAATTCACTGGTGAAGCGAGTAGGGGGGGAAGAAGGGGAGAAAAGATTAGACAACCTTGCAGCAGCATTCAGCTTTGCTAAGTGTTCCATAGAATCTTAAATATTATGTACAGTCTTTCTGAAAGGGTACAAACTGGCTTCAGAGTTTGTGGAATTGTAGCAGTAAAACCCAAAAACAGTTCTAGGGAATAGTCTTTTGGCAGCATAGCAGGTGTCCAAAGTCAACAGTCGCTTTTCTAGTATTCTTCCAGAGAAAAAGAGTATCTGTATAACCTTCTGCAGCTATCCAAGGAAGTCACCACTCCTCTTGGGTGGAGATTGCTGGAGATTGTGGTCCTTCTTGTTCTGGCTTTTCAGTGGCAGACTTTTTATTGCTACAGCAAGGTTTGAAGAGATGAGTGTCTATGAGAACTTCCCCAAAACGCCCTTTGTAAATAATTCCACAGCAGACTTTTTGCCTGGAAGAAATGGCAGGGAGAGACACAGATAGTTTGTATGTGAGTATTCAGAATATACAGAATTTACAGAAATGCAAAAAAATCAGTCTGACCCAAAACATAACTTTCTAAGCCTCCAGCTCAGGGGACAGGAGGGAAAAAGCTACTCTGAAAGAGAAAACAAGTCTGTGTCTGAATCCGCAACACCGCTTTAAGGAAAAACAACAAACCAAACCAAATCCAAACCCATGTCTATAGAAAACTACATCTCCCATTTTGCTTCCCAGGGAAGTTTCAGATACCCAGCTATCTGGGCTGAACTAACCTTGACAACAATGCACTTGCAAACACGATTTGAGAGGAAGCAGCAAAGTCACAACAATTTCAATAAAGCAATAACTAACAAGGGCCTACTGTGTCACAACAGGCAATAAAAGATAACAAGCTCATCAGCTGCCAGAAAATCTTGTGGTTTTCCTACCTTTAAGTGACTACCATCACACGTCAACCAAACCAAATGCTACGTTTTTGCAGGCAAGCTGAGAGCACTTGGTAACACATCGTGTCCACGAAGCACGGTTTTAAGACAAGATAATGTTAGGAATGTTAAAAATATTTTCTGGCAACTGTATTAGTATTTAGGGAACTGGAGGGAGATGGGGAAAATGTCTTAAACACGTGGCATTTCTTTCCAAAGACAGACAGTGTGTAATACTCTGCGACTTAAAGTATATCCCTCAATGAAGTCCAGCAGAATCAAGCACTGTGTATGTGAAGTGAATTGCTATCTGCACAGAGTGCACGTTCCGTTGTCTTTACCTTTTCCAATATGTGAGATCTAAAAAGGAAAAAACTGGTGTTCTGCTGGACCCAGCACTCATCTCTGTGTCAGAACCATCGTCAGACTGGTTACTGTAACAGGGTGACTGAGCTGGGGAGGCACTCGAAGTGGTGCTGTGGGCATCGGAATCTGCAGGGGAAGGAATAAATACAAGAATCAGTACATGCACCCAGTGACTTACCCTCTTCCTGATTTCTAACAGGTCACATGTGGATTGGGAACAGAGAGACAGACTTTTTTCATTAACAAGAAAAACCTAACAATAACAATAACCCATTTTTCACTTGCCTCCGCCAGTTTCAATAGAGACTGTCAGCATTTGGGAGACAGAGCTCACAACTTGTACACAAGGGAAAAGAGCTTCAGGGTTAGGCTTCAGTTCCTGGCTCTCAAACACAGCCTGGGCAGGCCATGCTTTGTAAAAGATCCTAGTCTTGCTCTGGAATCACTGGAAGACCCTTGAAGAGGATGAGGATCTGTGCTTCAGACCTAGTACTTTCTCACTGTAAATCTCCTTTCTTACCCACTCAGTTGCAAAGCTCTTCTCATTCATGCAATAGGCTGAGCTTTTCCTGGATCGAGACTACGGACTCCATTCAGACACACACCTTGACAGAGGGTCTACTTGCCTACCTTTTTAGTTATTATCTCTAGCACCTACAGTAACAGAATTAGATCAACTATAGCACATTGAATGAGGAGATACAAGCTCTTTGGGTCAGGACCTTTACTCATTCTTTAGAGCACTCTTACTTCAGGCCAGGTAGGATAATTCAAAGAGAAGTCAGCGACAGTTAAGGAGCTGGAAGGTTTGCTTTAGAGGAAAAACCTGAAGTACTGACATGTATCTAGAGCATAACTGGCACATGGCTTTGCTGGAAAGCTACAAATCCAAATCTGTTTGAAGAATCTAAGAGCTGGTGGAAATAAATCACCAAGAATGGCAGAGGAAGGTGTTAAGGAAAACTAGAGAGAGGAAACATGGCAGGAATTTAAAGCTGGAGGGAAAAATATGGGTTAAATAGAAAGCCTGGCTATCAGAAAATGGCTGACAGAGATAATAACGGAACAGTGCTTCTTGGGAAAAGAGCTGAAAAGGCCACAGTGCATTAGTGAAAGCAGGGGGAAACCTCTTCCAACTTCAGTTTCAGTGAGTCTTGCCCAAGAAGTTCTTTCTAGACACATGTCATTTAAACATGAGGCATAAGCTACAATTGCCTACACTTTCAAGCCAGGCTTCCCATTCCCCCCACTGCTTCCCCACCTCTGTCTCACAGCCCGCCCTGCACACCAGCTCTTCCTCCTCATTCCACCCCCTTCCCGAGCCCTTGGAGTATGAGAGAATGTGAGAACAGGGAGCACCCAATGTGTAAGCATACAATTAAATCTAGGTGGTGACTCAGCTCAGCCAGTTAACAGTAAGCTATGTTAGGGGAGGCTAAACTTTATTGCCAAAATCTGTTTGGATCCACTTACTGTGCCGCTTGAATTCCTTCTGCAGTTTGCTGATTTGATTGCTCTTTATTCTGCTTCCAGAGAGCGTTTTCATTTTCTTTGGTTTCAATGTTGTTTTAAGACTGGGTCCAGCCCTGGCATCTACCACCTAGAACACAGAAAATGCAGGCATAATACTTCTGCATCATGCCCAGATATTGCCCTAATTCAAAGTACCTGCACTGACCTAGCTGAAGGTGTTCAACACCAATTTAGTTGAACCAAGGCAGTTCTGTGCACCGACACTCTTATGTTTCGTTTATATCTGGTTTGTAAGAGGATTAGTCTGCAGGAAAATGCAGTAAACTAGCTTAAAAAGCACATTCAGTTCAACTTCAGCCTTTTTCTTATTTCTGGAAATTTCAGTTTAGTTAGACAACATTTGTTTAAGCCAATACAGGTTCAGTTAGGAGAGTCTGCCAAGCATTTGCACTGAATATCATCGATTTAACTTCCAAATAAAGCTAGTGGTAGTAATAACCATAGCTGTGGTTCCCACTCCCACCAAGGCTTCTTGAATAAAGATTATAACATACACAAATAATTCTGATCATCTGCCCAGCCCTAGGCCCAAACTGAATTAGCTGTATCAAAACAGACTATATGAGTGGCGATAGCTGCAAGATATTAGTCACTGCAATTATCTGACTAAACGCCATTGATTCATGTATTGCTTAGGCACGTCACCTTGCTTGTTCAAATTATTTAAAAAGCAACCAATTTTGGATAGAGGCCAAATATGAAATGTTTTGAGTGTCTAAGAGACTTCTGGACCAAGTTGTGAGCTTGTGAAAACAAGGAATTACACGGTAAGTTAGCCTGTGACTCCATCCCGGGCTTGCATAATCACCATTTGCACGTAAACCAAAGACAGGTAAGAGCCATGTAACAGGAAATACTCCAGGAAGGACTTAGATATGCTGAGGGTGGGAAGGGAGAGTGTGTGGACGGAAAGAGGAAATGCCAAATCCTCACTAGCACCTCCCCTCTCTAACAGGATGGACTAAGGCAGAGACTAGTTAGTTTTGGGGCGGAGAAGAAATAAATGACTAACGTGATTCCAGTTTTTTTTGGATCCTGCTGGCAATTTTTTCCATCTTTTCACCAAAAGGACACATGCATTGCAAATGTCTCCTGAGCGGGCCTCGTGGAGCCTAGTAAAGGAAAAAAGCAAAGATCACTTGGTAACAGTCAACAAAAGCACACCTCCACTTGCTGACAGCAAGCAGCATAAAAATCGCTGAGCAAGAAGGGTTCTCATGCTCTGGTTTTCAGGCGTGACAATTCATTTGGGGTGCTCAAACACTGCCATTTAAAGACCAGGTCTCACTTTCAGAAAGCACTCTTCCGTACAGAAGTAAAAGGTGTTGTAATCTGCTTCCAGAGGGGCACTGAAAACAACAGTCCCACCTCCATCCAAAACCATTCCACACCAAACCCAAAATACAACCCCGAAAATACCACCCCCCAAAAAACACCCACTCAGCAGTTCCAGTGGGCTGGTTGGTTGGCTTGGAGAAGGAGGGAGGAGGAATAATCATATTCCTTGAATGTACATTTGGAAACAGACTTCAGAGATCCAACAAAAGCATATTCAGCTCTTAACTTTCTCACAGAGCTTCAAGGATGAGTAACAAATACCACCTAACACACTCCCGCATAAGCGTAGGATAAGGTTTCAGAAGCAGCAGTTACTGGAATGACAGCAATACTTGTTCCCTTTAACAAGCTTTTTCCAGAAATCATCTCTACTGCTAATCCATGCTAAAAGAAACACGAAGGGGACACACTGCAGAATTTTTCAGCTATTTAAATGGGAAGACTTTGAAGCATTTCTAGATGAAGGGGGCAGGCTCAGATAAGCCATTATTTGCTCAGTGTTAAGACTGAATTTTTACCTTGGCAAACATATTTCAGATAGCACAAGACCAAAGGCCCTGGTATACTGCAAGCTTCTTTGTTATAGTTAACAGCAACAAAAAAAGCAATGAGTCTTCACATAGTCTTTCCACTGCCAAGGACAGCAGCAAAGAAACATGATAAGGAAAATTGTCAGCACCAGCTTTAGGTACAAAAATCCATGGTAAATACAGAGCACTATAAAGCTGCACATGAAAGGAGTGTTTCTAGAAAAAGGGGGGAGAGGGAAATATTCTAAAGACTGGAAAGATTTACACGTATGAAGTTAAGCACTTGAGACAGACTAGCAATGCTGGTTTTTAATACAATGCATGAAAGTTCCTCTTGGGCCTAAGATTTTGAGAAGAGGTAATCCAACAAGACTGGAAAGAAAGAGCAGAAAACAGCTATCGACAACATGGACTTCTTCCAGGGAAAATGGTTTCATGGAAAACTACAGCATAAATAGGAGAAATTCTTACACCTTACAGGGGGAAAAAAATCAAAAATAGTTACAAGCTATCACAGAAGAATTCGCTTTGCTGACAATGCACAGACAAATTCATACAGATTTTCAAAGTTCTTAGAAAGTATTTCAAATAAGTTTAAATACTATTATTTTTACCAACTGCTGTGACCTGTAGCCCCAGCAGCTGGTAAAAGAAATCACTGGCATTTATAGTTTTGCTTACTGATGCTTTCAAGTAACATTATATGCAATATTAGCTAATTGGAAAGCTAATTACCAGATGCTTACTTTCCATCAAAGTATGTTTCCAATGGGAAGTTTAATAACATGTTGATATGCCCTATGTGAACAAAGGCAGCAACACCTGAAACGAGGCACTCTGCATAAACCCTGCTGGAACTGCTAAGTATTTACGCATCAAGATTTGTCTAACACCCTTCAGTCTTCAGAGCCACAGAAAACCTCCATGTAGCTGTGCTGTTTACCACCCTGTGTGGGAATTTACACCTCCTCTAAGGAACAACTGCAAAATGGCGCAGTCTGAGAGAGGTCTAAATAAACCCCTGCACATCCTGTGAGGTGGGAGAGGCATAAGACTGACCCTTCACTGTTAGGAACTACAGGAGCTCACCACTGGCAGCAACAGCAAAATCAACAACCAAACGGAACCATATACAGCAGCAGATCCAGCCCCTCCTGGCCTGGCAAGTTGTGAAGAGGCTGAAGCCAGACTTCCCCAATTATGCACCTCTGCTAACCTAACCCTTCAGCCTTCCAGAGCAAGAGGGACAGCGTGCCAGGTTCATGGCTTGCAGATCAACACCATGACTGATCACAATGTTCACTAGAAAGAATCTTACCCAAAACAATTCTGGAAATCCTTTTCATAACGTTTGCTGTCAGTGAAACGAGAACTCGAAGACTTAGCCCTGCAAATACAGCAGCCCTCTATACTCCGATACATCTTCGGTTTGTGAAAGCCAAACATCTTTTCCTCCCAGCTGTAGCCTGTGAAAACAAAAAGGAACTAGTGTTACTTATCATTGTTAGATACTGAAAGAAAAACCTTGGCAGTTCACTGCGCAAAACAAAAGTAAATTATCATTCAGCATGGGAAACTGCTAGATCAGGCTATAGCTTTATCCTGCATTGCCTTAGAAGAGCAGAGCTACCTGGAATACACTTTCTTATTAAAGAAAAATAATCAACAACAGCTGGAGTGTTAAGCAATAACCAGCAAGACTCATGACAAGCTCATCACTGCACAATTCTACTCTAAGGGCACATCTACAACAGCACAACCCAGAGGTGTGAGTGCAGCTGACTTGGCTAATGAAAGCTGTATGTATGTTGTAAAACAGGCTGCAGGACAGGCCATGTGAACCTGCCCAAGCCCTGGATCACTGGAACTTCCTCATCACCACCACTGGTGTTTGCTGGAAACAGCCCTGCCAAACTTTGTCGAAAGTGAGTAGGAGTAACTTTAAATGAGCTGCAGTCATACCTCCAGGCTGCAGACATACCTGAAAAGCCACTCTAAAAACAGCAGGGTGGGGTGGCACGGCCATGGGTGCACTGCAGGACCCAGGAGCACTTCTCCATTCTCAGGCCTGGCAGAGCATCCCAGCTCCATGTCAGCACAGGTTCAGTTCTCGCCCTCCCACCTTCCCCACCCTGCTTTCCATGGGAAGGAAACCTAGACAGAAAAGGGCTGGGGAGCAGGACCCTGGGGTGCATTTCAGCATGCACCTACCACACCTCCCAGCCACCGCCAGTGATGCCGGAGCAAAGGGTACTTCTATTTACAGGGAAGTTGTTTCTTAACCACCAGCTCTGCAAAGTCAGCGCCGGCTCACAAAGCCAAAAGCCATGCTGCTCTTAGAAGCCTGCCTATCTTTTTTGGTACCTGGACTGGGGTTTGCCATCAAAGCAGGTAACATACAGTGGAGGTTTTCCAGGCAGAAGCTTCTAACATGGGTTACAAGTGAACGTACTGCAGCCATCATGACAAAGACCCCTTCAACACATGATGTCCCCAGCACCAAATCGGTTCTCCCCAGGCATCAGCTACTCCCCAGTGCAGACACAGCCTGACACGGCATGAGAAGCTGTCAGAGCAAATAGAGCTCCCACAGCGCTTCAAAAACTGAGCAAAGCTGGTGCTTTGCTGGCACTGAGCCTGGACAGACAGCAAGTCCTCACAGGCCACACAGCATCTGTCTCATCACACAGGTGGGGACCATTCTAAGATGTCTCTTACAGCACAGTGCAACCTCTGCCTCAACCACCCGCTGCAGGGAGCAAGCGGCCACCTCTGCTGCTTGTCACACACTAATGCTCAGCGAGGGGACAGGCCACCGGCTAAAGGAAGCTCCCTGAGAACAGGTTCCCACTGCTGAGAACTTCCGCTTTTTAAAAAAAGCAAAATTAGATGGAGCCACACAAGTAACACAAGGTTTCTCCCTCTTCCCTCAACAAAAGGCCAACTTGTTATGCTCTTGTAAAAGCCAAGAGAAAGCTACCTCTCCTCCCCACAAATTCTACTGAAAAACCCCAGTAGCTCAGGCAGGACTTTCTGGAGGGCAGCATCTCCATCACTTGTGGGCAAGTGTGGTGATAGGGAGCTCCCAGGGGCTTTGAAGTGCCAGTAACCCAACTTGGGTTACTGGTGAATGTATGCAGTACAGGCATCTGTCCCCAAATCTTCCAGCTGCAGAAAGGCAAGTGATGTAATTCTAATATCCTCCAGGACAGAGAAAATTAACCTGAAATCTTCAGTATGCAGCCCCAAGACTTGCCACATCACTAGAGAGGGAAAAAAGTACCGAAAAGCAGGTTCAGCTGAGGTCAAAAACATGCTTCCACAAAACAACTATTCCTACCCTTGTGCTTACCCTACTGGCAGACAGAGACAGGGTGTGAGGGGAAGAAGATCCTGCATATTTTTGCAGCACCACAGCAAAAGCTAGTGAACAACCCAGGCCTAGTCACTGTCCTCCAAAGGTGAAACTACACTCCAAAGGGGAAGATCAAAGCATGGCAGCACTGCAAAATAAACATACAAGGTTACCAGGCTCCTGAGAACAGAAAACCAAAGATTTTATTTAAATTTAATATTGTTGGTTAATACTCTTACACAAAATCCATGGAGGAACCCATATCCAGCTGAAAGTGTACATGTTTATATTCCCATCTAGCATACAAGAACACTTTGTGCCCACTAAGGTTGTGTCTCCTTGCAATTACTACTGCACAAACATGTAGGAAAGACACAAGTCAACCCCAAATAGCTTGTCTTGACCAAACCCCACACAGAGCCTGTTGACAGCAAGGGACATACACAAACTGAACACTAAGAAGATCCTCCAAGCTTAGGATGGACAGAAGGAATCCTGTCCCAACTCATGCTATTTGCCAAAGGCTTGAAGTGTTGTATTTCTTTGTGCACATTTGCAGCACAAGTAGCTCACCCAGGGCCAGGTTCTCCCAGGAATGACTTGTGCAAATACCCAGCAAAGTCAGCCCAAGTGCTGTGAGGGGGCTTAGGAGATGCTGAATGGGCTTGTTGAGGGATGAGTAAGACTCTGAACTACTCTCTGTTTCTGTTTGGGTATGTTTTCAGGGACATGCAGCAAATGAATACCTAGGCAAATCAGGTTAGTATCCCCAGACTGTAAAGATAAACAAACAACAGAGTGTCTAGGCAAATAATTAAGAGTATGTATTTTGTTTCTTAGCATCCTACATGCCTCGTCAAGAGACAGTCTCTTGAGGACACTGTGTTTAACAAGCCTCTGGAGATACAACAGCACGTTCACATGGGAATTTTCAACTACAAAACAGCAACTTTTAGATTTTGACCACCCCAATATTAGGTCCATGGTCCAGTGATTTTCTTCAGAAAGTTAGAGACGAGCTGCAGACACAAGGTTCATCAGTGCTGCAAAACTTAAGCAGCTAGAACATCTTGGCTGTTATACGGCAAGAGACAGAACTGATAATCAACAATGTGATTTACTTTCTAACCCGGTTTCTTCCAGAAACCCAGATGCTGATAAGATGATCTCTGTCACCAGCTGGTATTTACACCACAGCAGAACAAGATGCATGTTTTACAATTACTGTTCTGGCAAAGACTGGCATCAGACATACATTCTGAAAATATTTTGTTTTGCATCATTGCTGCCATTCTCACAGGAGCAGCCTTTCAACACCATCTTTCAATAGAAGGGAAACTAGTGCCATCTGTTTCCCACTTGATGAATGGTCAGCAATGGTATTACCATATATCATGCCTGAATGGGAAAGAGCTAGTAGCAAAACCACAAGTAAAACAGATTTCTCTGACTGCATCTAAGTGCAGTTATAAATGGAAGGCGTCAGTCCAGTAACACATTTAATCCTAAACAGTTGCCAGTTGACCATTATACACTAAATATTCTGTCAGCTGGAGAGCTTAATAGCTACCGTGTACTTAGAGGTACATAAGACTTGCCCTTTAAAAGGTTTTACTCGAAAGCTTTGCAATTTAGATCTCAAATTAGAATGAAGGAGTTAGACTGCTGGCCACCAACACCTGAATCTTAGCTACGGAAGTTTAACCATGTGAAATTTGGGACAGGTAAAAAGATGCCAAGTAGGAGTGAATTAACTTCCACAAAAGTCAAAAAGCATTACACGATATAATTTTGCCAAATTTATGCATGTTGTTAAAATACATGACTTCTTTGAAATCAGCAGTTGCACAGAAGTGAAAAGGACAGTTCATCAGCAAAGAATCAGAAATCCTAGTGGAGCCTATTTGTCATTCTGCAGAAGCAGAGATTTACCTGCACTAGGAGGGGAGCAGCATTCCCCCAAATCAGGGGGAAAGTGGTCCCCTTCCTCCCCGGTCTCCCTGCCGAAGGAGAAGTTGTCATTTCCCCAAGTTCTGCTTTAAACAACTGCTTTAGCAACTTGAATGGACTCAGAAAAGACTGCAGGAAAAACCTCTCCATCCCTCTGCCCTCTCACTTCTGGAAAAGCAGCATCAAAAATACTTGTCTTGCAAAAAAAGTCAAAGAGAGAACAGTAAAGCAGGTGGGGAATAAAAAACAAAAGACAAAACAAAAAAAACCAACCCAACACACCCTGCTTATTACATCTGTGAAAGGCTGGTATAAAACAGCATGCATCATATGCATGTGAAAATGGTTTCATGCTTTCCTTACCTGTCAGGACTAGAATGTGGTGCTTAGTTTTCTTTCCAAATTTAATTTGATGATCTAAATTAAAAGGAGGTATTGCTTCAGATGCTAATTAAGTTTTCAAGTTAGGGGAGAACTTCTGAACTCTTAGATTTTAAAATAAGAAAAGGTGAGCCCCTTTCATTTGCTTTTCCAGATTCCTTCTGCATTCTTTCTGATCACCCAAGAAGAATGAAAACCCTTTATAATGGAAAGGAATTCCTAGAAGACAGGCATGCCTGCATTTGTAACACAATCATCAGGCCAGTTGAAAGGAACATGCTCACCTGCTTCTTGCAAAGCTGAAAGAGAAACATTCCCTGCAGTTATGGGAGAGCAGAAGGATGCCAGCCCAGATTACTCCGATACCTTCGTCTCTTCCCTTCCCGTCTCCTCACTCTGACCCTGGATCATTCACCCTTTGTGCAACTCAAAACTGTCAGTGTATCGTCAGAGAGGAGAACCTTGCAAAAATCATTTGATTTCCCCTTCTGTGTACAAAACAGTCTTGGCACAGCCTCCCTGAAGTTGGGCCACAGAAAAATATGATCTAGCCTGTGTATGTTGATGCAACTGGTTCCTGTCAGTAAAAATCTCAGCATTGCATTGGAGCTAAGAAATAAAGCCAAAACAGTCCTTTATTTTCTTTTAAAGGAAAAGAAAGACATGCCTTAATATAGAAAGAATATACATGCTCTGGCTTTTACATCTGCAAGTGCATACACCCAGGCACATGCACACACATGAAAAATGCTTCCAGAGCTGTCTATGGCGCCAGAAGCAGTTGCTTGTCTTGCTAATAAATTCTTAGGCCTGTCCCTCTACTGAAAATCAACTGTAGGACAGAGAATTGTATATCAGCAGAGGAGCTGATCTGTACCAGAGACTGAAGGTCTCCGATACATACCTCCCCCGAGTTTACATGCTGCAGAAAGAAACTTTGGAATAGAAGTTAAAACTGGACCCCAGAAAAGTGTATTTTAACATGCCCAAAGCCAGAACACTCCAAGGAAGTAATGGACCAAGCTACCTGGAGTAATCTGAAAATGCAACTTCAGTATTTGCAAAAACCCACATTTTTTACACTGTCAACTATCCTTATAGCTCAAAACAGTGACTCATTTCCAACAACCAGAACCTTAGAATTGTGTGCGTGCTGTACAGTCTTCTAGACCCCTATATCCTCAGATTTTCCTTCCACTTCCCTTCTGTTCTCCACCCGAAACAACTTTACTTGGGGGAAAGCTGTATTTGGCCACTACAGCCCAGACACATCTGAATGAAGCAGCATCCTGTGAAGTTTTCACTTGATGGGCTGAGCAAAACCAGTTAAAGGTCAAAACCCCATCTTCAGGAATCTTTCTCTGCCAAAATAAGTAACTCACTCTTGCTGGTAGTTGTCCGCAGCCACTGTTTTGTGCTCAGAGCTCTAGAGTGCAATCTTAGCAACTGGCAACAACTACCAAGCATATAAAAAAGTCAAACTGGATGTTTCTGTACATGTCTGAGCCTCCACAGCATCCTGGCAGGGTCACAAGCTGTTCTGAGTGAAGTTTTCAGAAGCAGTCAAGTCACAAAGGAACCTACCTACCTGCTGATCTTCAGAGGGAAATAAATACCTAAACCACTTAGACAAGAGAAGTGAAAGGCCAAACCACTTGGGTGTTCCTCTGAACTGCCATGTGATGGTGGTGGGGAAGTCCCAAACCTGTCCCACCTGCAGCCATTCCATCTTCAAAGAGGACTTCCTCCCTGAAACTCCTATTGCATAACTAACACCCCACTCTGCCTGAGCAGGAGACCTGTGAGGAAAGCCTGGTATGTTCTCAAGCAAGTGATGGAGTTCAATCTGTGATGCTTATCTGAGTGCAGTCATTGCAACTGTTAAGATGCTGTCTGCAACCACCTGCTACTGAAGAAGCATCACAGACACTTGAGATCATGAGACACTCAACAGTTTTGAGGCTTTTTTAATTTATTTTTTTTTAAAGAGGGTAACATACCTGATGGGGACTCTAACAGAAGTAGTAGTAACTATCTGGCAGAATAACTATAGTGCCTTCATTAAAAAGGATACATTTCCATGTCCTTAAGTAATATTACTGGTCATTTCACTTGGACTTTGGACTGAGCACCTTCTACAGAAATGCAGAGGTCTCTGTTGTGAAATGGAGTCCTGCCCATGCATTCTGCTTAACCACTCAGTCTTCAAGCCCCAGCTCACTAGCTGCTGCTTTCTGCTAAAAAGCAAGTGCTACAAGGGGTGCAAGTCTGAAGAACTTGGTTTTCAAGTAGGACTGTCTGCATGTCATGCTGTTATGAAAGAGGTACAAAACATCAGGTGCTAAGAATCAATGCAAAGCAGAGAGCTTGGTGGCACAGAGCTGTTCAGCATGTGCTGTTTATTTTTAACCTGTATGAACTTACAGGCTCGTCTAACATCTTCTACTAAGACGTCAGTGATGTTTTCTTTTTAAAGGAAAGATTGAAAACATAGGCAATTAGCTTCTCTGAGAAGCTCTGGGCTGGGAGAAGCAAGGACGAATTTTTCCCAGAGGCTCTGGCACTCAATCCCACCTACTTTCAGTGGGAGCTGGATGCTGCATGCCTGTGGGGGTGTGTTTGAAAATCCCACGACTTGTTACTTGCTGATTCTCTACCAGGGACTACAGATCTCAAGAAACCTGGAATTTACCTGGGTGCCACAGGAGTTCAACTTCCACTGGTGTGAGCAGGAAGGTTCACTGTCTGCCCCCACTCTGCAGGGTTTGTGCAGTGTTTTCCCCTTCCTTAAAAAAAGCTGTCAACTGCACAGTGAATCTAACCACATGCAGACAGGGGAGGAAAAGGGTTTCCACAGCACATGCCCTGCACACAACTGACAGACACTGTCTCACCTTTGGAAGCAAGCACACAGTACTGAAAGGGTTTGCTCAGCAACAGTCACTCTTGTGGCTTGCCTTGTAAAAGGGTTATTAAGCAGATGTCTCCGTGGATGTCAACCTACCACCTTCCACCAGTGCCCATTTAAAATCCAAAATAAAGAGAAAAAAAAAAAAAAAGAAAAAAAAAAGAAGAATGAGAGCATTACAGTTGGGTTGTGCTCAATTCAATTATGCCTCCACCACAAACGCAATGCTGTTGAAGTTCTGGGCAGGATTGAGGAACCGGGGCCTTCTCCTCTCCCTGCCCATGAGGGAAGAGTGGCAGGACAAGGGGCACACGTGCTTCAGGCACACAGCAGCAAGTTGAAAGGCTGCATCCTGCACCAGCTGCCAAAAGAACTACAGCAGCAGGGCTCACCTCCAAACTTACTTTTCTTTCCTGCAATTTTAATGATTATGGGGTAATTTGGGTCCGAAGAGCTGCCCACCAGCAGACTGCTGGGGACAAAGCTCTCAACAGGACGAACCAGGGACGTTCCCGCCCAGGAGGAGGTGGGGGAGCCCCGGGGCAGGCAGGATTCAGAGCAGCTCGCTGCACTAAGGCACAGACGAGTAAACAACAGGTTTGGCAGGTCCCTTTAAATCCCTTTAGCTACACGCATCCGGAGATACATGTACGAGAAGAGACGGCAACTTTTATCTCACGAAAGGGAGAGCGCGACTGGAAGCTTTTCCCTGGCGCAAACCTGCAAGTTATGAAAGGATAAAATAACTAAAGAGGACGGTGATAAAAGATGG
>NW_009929307.1:0-1180 GCF_000696875.1 Nestor notabilis
GAGGCCCCGGGGACGGGCGGCAGGGCCTGGGCCTGATCCTGTGCTCCTGACTGCGGGGGGGAGCTGAGCAACGGGGATCGAGCGTGCATGTATGTGTGCAGAAGGCTCGGGGACCCCTCACCCAACCACGCACCCCCACACCCAGGGAGGTAAGTGGGGGGAGGTTTGGAGCTGTGGCTGCTGATGGACAATCCGGGGCTTTTATGCGGGACACTCCGGTGTTTCTATGCGTGCGGGAGCTTTTATATAGATATTTATGTCTACTTTGTGTGTATATATATATATGGAGTAGGGCGCATAGGTGATGTGCACACATTTACCCACCCCCCCGCGTTTTGCGGGTGCACAGATTTGCACTGAGCTGTGCAGAGGGTGGGGAGAAAGGTAAATATCTGCATGTGAGTGTGTGTAAAGGGCCGGGGCACGGCTGCCTTTGCACTTGCACCGTTGTACGAGTGTGCAAAAGATTGCATTGACGCTGATACACGCACATACGGTTCTGTGATGTGCATGTCTGTGTGTATACATAGATATACACACACGTATATGGGCGCGTATCTATACAGTTCTGCACTCAGGCGTTTATTTTGCACGTTCAATCTGAAGGTATAAAATGTGTTCCAGCACTTGAGCGAGGAGAAGGTGTCGTCAGTGCGTTTGCAAACCGCGTGTCCAGGCTCTGCACGCTCACTTATGCTTCTATATGTGTATCTATAGGCGGGGGCTGGTCGCGGTTCGGGGCTCGGGCCCGCGGGAACCGGTTCCCGTTGCCCGGCTGCATCTTCGTTTGAGTGGGGGGAGATTTAGGTGGAGGTCAGGATGGAGGAAGAGGATTTTATTTCTCGGCGTACAAGGGGGGCTTTTCCTCCCCACCCTTCCTTTTTTGTTTTTGCTGGTTTTGGGGGGATTGGTGATGTGGTTTTGCCTCGGTGCTGTTTGCGGAGGGCCTGGCTCCCTCCGGGGTCTGCCTGGGGGAACTGGGTCAATCCAGGCAGATTCTGCCGGCCAGGGAGGTTGGGGGGTGCTACCTGCAGCCCCCTCGGCCGGACGCACTCACTCTCTGCAGCGTCCAGGAACTCCTCTCTTTATAGGTGTTGCTTTTTAATTTTCTTTCACCCCGTTTCTCCTCCTCTCTTTTTCTGTTGGAGAAAACAACGGTTTAGCATTTTTTTTTTTTTTT
>NW_009929307.1:1304-1654 GCF_000696875.1 Nestor notabilis
GCTCCTCCGCAGCCCCTGCCTGTACTCAGAGGCATTTGGTGGGTTTTAGGGTGGTTTCTTGTTTTTCCCTTCCCTTGTCAATCTTACGTGGCAAATAATCGCCTCGATTTACTACTTTCCTCCCATTTATTTATTTATTTATTTTAAATCAGAGTAAATAATTGGTTCCCGAAGCACACTTGAATCTGTGCAAATAACCAGGTTATCATTTACTATATATAGCCCCAGTGTGCTGCTTTTCAGAAGCGCCTGAACATTCGTCTGACAAGTTTCCTGCTCGCTCCAAGAGCATTATTTAAAGAAAATAAAATTAAATTAATAAATTAAGCTGAATAATGTCAATACCTTTG